>NW_023459083.1:0-40031 GCF_013731165.1 Rhagoletis pomonella | reverse complement strand
AGCACAATACACGACGCTACTCTCTTGACATTTTTAGAAATACTCATACAATATTTACCATGTATACGAGTATGTATTTTGGTAAGATTTGTATGTATTAAAAGCTTTAATTTGTTTATACGCAAACGGAAACTCGACGTCAAAGCAGCGTGAGCTCAACAGCGGAGATTCATTCATAAGCAGACATACTAACTATATATGGGGTGTTCCATACCAAAATGGACGGGTTCACACTTCATGTGTTTGATTTGTATTAAATTTCTAGGGTTGATGCATAAACGTAAATAATAAATAAATATGAAATTTGAGTTTGATTAATACATTTTTAAAAATTTTGCAGCACAAAAACAAATCAATTTAATAGTTTTTGAAATATCTCAAAAAAAAAAACACATACACACATCAAAATTCTCTATGAAAATATGCCATATCAAAAAGAAAAATTAAAAAAAAAACACAATGAGTATTGCGCAATATTTAAGTATTATGGGGTGCACTATAAAATAGTTTGAGTTATGAATATTTTTTACACCGAAGTTGAGTAAAATGAGTACATTACAAATTTACAAATTTTTCATTTTTTTTTAGATTTTTTTTTAGTATGCGGTTTTGTAGCCCATTAAGTTTTAGTATAATAAAGTGCAAGCTTTAAGCGATTGCAAAACCGGCATTAATTTTGTTTTTTAGTTTCCGTGAGAAAAAAATGCAAAAAGCCGTCAGCATAAAGATTATTAAAAATCAATGCAATTTTGCACTTTAATGGGCTACAAAACTGTGTACTCAAAAAAAATTCTAAAGAAATTAATAAAATTTTTAAATTTGTTATGTACTCATTTTACTCAACTTCGGTGTAAAAAATATTCATAACGTTATCGTATGGACGACCCTTATACACTTTTAATTTATACAAGATTTCAGAACAAATTCAGTTTTAGGGAAAATAAAATTATATCGCACAATATTTTTTGCTTATTCTTCCTTTTCATAATAAATAAAGGGCCTATATCTTCCCAACAACCACTAGATTCATACTTCATTCAAGTGTATTCATCTCTTCACAATCCCTCTTGCTTGCACACTTCACTTCTGCCTCTTTGATTTTTTTTCGAATTCTCGCTAAAGTAATTCATAAAACTTTCACGTGCAACAATGCATTACTTCAGCGAACGATTGATATTTGGTGATTTGTGCAGCAGCAGCTGCATGTTAACGAACAACCTTCACTCGGCTATGAGTACGAGTAATGCTCGCAGCGCAGCATTGGTGTCAAGAGCGTATGTGACGTCATCAATTTTTCTATCGTAGAACTGTGAATAAGCACGGAGGCTTGTTTTCAAGTGATGACGTTTAAATAAGTAGTAAATGAATTTTTAAGAGTATTTGTATGAAAACGCGCAAAGAGAGTAAGGTACATATTTATGTAGAATGAAGAGAGTTACACAATTTGCTCTTTGTTTGAAGCGCTGCCCATTTATTCGCATCTTCATGGTTTTCGAAAAAAATTAACGTAATTGTAATGATATGGTATTCGTTATGGTTGGGCTATGGTTGTGATTAGGGTTATGGTTGTGGTTATGCACATGGCTACGGTTATGGTTATGATTATGGCAATAAAAATGGTGATTCTAATCGTAATGGGCATTGCCATATGCCAATAGTAATGGTATATTCCAATAACGTAACGGTCGTAATGGTAATGGTAGTAGTAATGCTAATGGTAATGGAAATGAAAGCGGTGAAGGTAATGGCAATGACAATTATGGTAGTGACGGTTATGGCAAAGTTTATGGTAATGACAATTATAGTGGTTATGGTAATGGTAATAGTAATGGTACTGATATTAAGATTGGTATTGGCACAGGTATTGGTAATGACATTGATAATGTTAATCGTGCTGATATTCATAATGGTAACGGCACTGGCAATCGTAATGCTATTGGTAATGTTAATGTTACTGGTAATGAAAAGGGTAATGCAATTGAGAAGGTAATAGTAAAAGTAATGATAGTGGTAATCGTAATGGTACTGGTATCGGCAATGTTAAGGGTAATCACATTTGTCTGTACCACAAAATAACTGCAACTATCAACTATGGCCTATAGAACCATATAACGCTTTTGGTTTGCATAGCTGAAAATTCTTAAACAAAAAAAAAAAAACAATAAAAAAATAAATATGGCAGCACGTCATTGTCCAGAAAACTGCCTCTTTTGCAAAGAATATTTGCGGCTTTTTACTCTCTGGAAAAGTGCGTAAAATATTTATCTCACAGCTTTTATCACCACTTGCTCCTTTTCTATACCAAAAACACTATACAATATCGCTCTGTTTGAGCAGCAAGTAAGAGAGATAGAGTAAAATTGCGAGATGTACAACGCATGCAAACAATACAAGTGCGGGTGTTGACGCTAACGAGGTAGTGAGCGGGGCTAACTTCGTTGCGGACGTTTTAGCCGCAATGAATAAAAGCAAATGTCACAGCACGAAATGGCTCAGTTTCAGTGGAACTGCCGGCGGTAATGCGTGGAAAACGAGAAAAATTATAAAAGAAAACAAAGAATACTTAATATATAGAAAATAAAATTAAAATATATATACATAGAGTTGTACATACATACCTATACATTGTATTATATGTATAAAGAAACAACAACAAACAAGCATAGAGCTTCAGCGACTAGATAAAATTTCGGTTTTGTTTGCTTGTGACAGTGATAAAACACTGACGAATTGTATGGACGGGTGGTAGCAATGGAGGCTGCAGCAGCAATGGAAAATAACAAATAAATTGCGAAGAAATTGAAGAATGTTTATGTGTAAATATGTATATGTACATCAAATGTGTTTTTGAAAATTCCTTTGCTTACAAATAAAGAGTTAATACAAAAAGTTTAAAAATAAATAATAAAAAAAAACAGTACCAGTGACTCGTAGCAGCAGCGACAGCGAAAGCGTCAAAAATTGTGCGTCTTATCTACGAAGTTATTGAATATCTCTCAAAACAGAGAAAATATTTTGCGACTAAATTAAGCACATAAAGCGCTGTTAAGTAGTCAAGTGGGTGCGACAGTGAGTTATGACGTCTTAGAAATATAAGCCTAACAAAAACCACAAACAAAAAAGCTGAAAAAAAAACAAAAAAAAAAAACCGAAGCCGAAAGAATTTATTACGTCAGGGAACTGAATTGGAGTGGAAAAAGCCCGCGTGTGTGCGCGCTTGACATGTGTGTGAGTGTGTGCGCTTAGAAAACAGCCGTCGGCAAGCAAAGTGTAGTGAAGCGCGGTAAAGTATTGAGCGGATTGTCACCTGAGCTGACCTGAGCAGAGCTAATATTCTAAAGGTGGGGAAGTTATTTAAGTTTTCGCTTTCATTTGATTAATATAACTTAATTTGAAAATATTTAGTAGTGAAAGTAAATAGTTTGGTATAAAATTCTGCTTATTTTTTTATAATCTTTATAAGAAATCAAAGAGAGGAAATATTATATACATGTCGTTTTGCAGACATAATGCATAAAAGTGCGGCTATTTTAAGCCTTTCGCGAAGATATAAAAGGGTTTCTTTGCTAGCGTAGAAATTTCAGTACAAAAATATTTTATAAAAAACTTATATTCCCACTTCTTTTAATCAAAATTTCATTATATACTTGGCTAAACTTTTTCTCATTTTCGCATTATTTTTGCCTTGTGCTTCTTGCTTTTTTAAGCAGCATGTTTCTATGCATAATTGTACCTATATACAATGGGCCAGATTTAAAAGCTTAAAACAATAAACTTATTTAATCTAGATACCTTGGAGTATGCAAATACAAACTCAGAATCCATAAAATCTGAAAAAGCGTTTGTAAGCCTTAATTATGAAAAATTTATTAATAAATTCTAAAACTAAAGATCTAGCTCTTAAATTTGTTTAAACTATAAATTAATCTTAGAAAAAATACAGTAACAAAATATGTTGATAATTATTTTTTGTGTCAAAACACATCTGAATTAATAAAAATTACATAGCTTAGTAAAGTACACTATTCCGATTATCGCCAGTGCTAGCCACCGCTATTTAAAACAAAATATAATGAACTATTATATAGTCAAAGATATCTATATTAATAAAACTCGGCGGATAATTAGCGCTTTTTGTAATTAATTGTTACATTTTCAAGAAACATGAACGATACACGGCGTATGAGTAACCTTCCTTTCTGGTCATATCATAGGCACATAATACAAAGGAGAATCTCGAAAACTTTCCAACGGATTTGGACGAGATTTTCTCTAATATATTCTGCCTCGTCATGAGAGTGACCTTTGGTATTTAGAATTTCTATAGGTGTGCCACCTGTCTTAAAATTTATAAGATCCGCACCGTTCGTTGGAACACAAAAAATTTAATGTCAAATGAAATGAATTGGCCTCTAGATAAGCATACTTAAATGTTTTATTTTTTAATAGGTTTTCCATCTGTTAAGAAAATAACTATATTTTATCTTAATAAGCGAATGTATCAGTTCTGCGCCGTCACTGTCACAGTCTTTTCAGACTCAGCCTCTAGATGTGCAATAATGTATTATTTTTTCGCGTGTGATTGGCAACTGTTTAAGAATTATAAGATATTCACCGTTTGTTGGATGTAGAAATTTGCAGACTCCATTCTCCATTTATCAATTTTAGTCATATGATTTTTTTTTTTGATTTAACATAAAACGCACTACTCAAAAATTTTCAATTAAAATCGTATTTTTATTTCTTTAAATAATATAAATTAAATAAATAAACTGGTACTTTTCGATGTACCACAGATTTTGATACCTTAGATTATAGGCTATACCAAAAAAATATTTTTTTCTGTTTTTTTTTTAACGTTTAAATAGTCAAAAAAGAATTTTGGCCACTTTCTCTTTCTTCTGGCCCACTGTGCAACGCAAGATTTGGTAACTATTTAGTTGACGTTACTAAAATCTCCTTCTAACTCCTTCTGTGTCTAACGTTTCTCTTACAGGTCTATTCTGCGCTGGTAATAAAAAGTTTGTAACCGGTAAATAAAGTTCCTGACAATTTTTAAACCCTTTTCGCATTCTGTGTACTCTTGTAACCGGTAAATTTTGTTACCATCTCATAAGCTGGTAACCAAGTATTGCCCCGTGCAATATACAATGCCAGAATTTGCACAATTCTTCATAGCTGAATCGCTGAATATTTTAACTGCATTACCAACGTTCCTAGAATCGCGGTGACAAGAACTGGTAAAATTTTTTGGTAATAAAATTTCCCGGTTACAAAATCTCGGTAACGCGCAGAATAGACCTGTTAGAATAATTGTTCCATGAAAATTTCTTTTTGTACTCTTTTTAACCGACTTCCAAAAAAGGAGGAGGTTATCAGTTCGTCGGAATATTTTTTTTTTTATGTATGTTACCGCATAACTTTGGACCACGTCAACCGATTTCGATAATTCTTCGCATCGGAAAGGTAGTGTCTCAGAGGTGGTCCCATACTAATCTGGTTAAGATCCGATCAGCGGATCATGAGATATATATATATATATATTTTTTTTATATGAGAGTTGAAGTCGGTTTTTTTTTTTGCTAAAAATTACTTGTTTACCTAGCTGATGCAGTTTCTGTTTACAATAAGCGCGTATTAGTAAGAAAATAAAGAAGATAAATTCGATATATGACGGTTGCAAAGAACATAAATGCCCGAATATAATCTTTTGTAGTATTTAAATATTTTTTTAAATACACTTTTATTTGGGGTTATTTCGAAAACTACTTGTCACGCGAATTTTTCCTTCCTAGCGAGTTATTTTATATTTAAATTGAATGGTAATAAGGTAATGAGTTATAAATAATTCTACCTAAATACATACAAGGTTATGATTTCTAAATCTTTATGAAAAAAGTGTTTGTAAAACTTCTTAAACGACCAGTGTTTGGCATGGCGTATACGTGATCAAACCGTCGTATAGGCTTCCTCCACAATGGGGATGAGTGCAGACATTTTTCCATTGTACATTTTCTAATGATTGATGGGATTGATAGAAGTAGTAGCAAAAGAAGGTGATGTAACGAAAAATAAAATGAAAGAAATTTTCATAGTAAGCTTTGAATAGGAAGAGATAAGGATTTAGACAAAGAGCCATTCTAACTGAATAATAGCCAGTTTCACGAAAGCAATTTAAGTGAAAAAGGATTGTTTTATTTGCATTTAATATGAAAACTGGAAGAAGGGAAAAAATCATTTTTCATTTACATAAATTGCTGGTGAAACAGGCACGCACTGTTACGTCCTCATATAAGCTGCGGCCAAAAGTAGGTGCCACCGCACTAAAAATTTGTTGAAATCTCGTTTATGCAGCACACAGTACTTAGGAATGAAGAAATGTGGAAAATGGTAAAAGTCGACTCACTACCATGCCCTCAGCTCTTGTGGGCCGAAATGGTAAATATTATCTGATTTTGATGAAATTTGGAGTTTATACTGATCTCAACCACAAAAGCATAATTATGAAGGAACAAAAAACTCTTACAAAAATAGGCGCAAATTATAAAAAATTATATTTTGAAGACACTAGGTGTACCTTGCTGGTTTAAGCCAAAATTTTCCAATTGAAGACCTTCTCACTGTGATGCAGACCTCCTACAAAAACTTTGTTGGCTCCAACTACTAAATTTTATGAATTTTTTGGGAAAAGTAACAAACACATTTATTCTATTTCTAAAGAAAGTCCTATTTCTTATAATTAAAAATGACAAAACAAAAGCGTTTACAATACCTTTATACTACATTATGTGCACAGGATATATTTACAGTGAAACCTTAAATTATACCTATATTTTATACCACAAAAGGTTAGCGAAGGCAGCAGGACTTTTGCCATCGAAAACGGATCTTGTCCAGAGAAGCGCCTAGTTTTGGCTAAATATTGAATCTGATTAATAGATTTTCGCGTTATAAATATCTACATCTTCGGTCATTTCTATTTTATATTGCATATTATATACTTTGTCTACAGATAAAAGTGCTTTCCTTCAGCTCTACAAAAAAATCCAATAAATTTAAGAGCAGAATTCAGCTGAGTTGATTGAACCCTTATATATATGTATATGTATATTCCTTTTTATAATACCAAGTGAAACTGTCGTATGAATTTCAGTAGTTAGGTATATAATAATTTAAAGCAATGCTTGACCACAGATATATTAAAAAAAAAAACTGATCATCAACTATATCTATCCACACTAGTAGCAAAATTAATTTAAATTAATTGCAATACAATTAAAAATTGTTCTTAAAAATTTATTTTTTACATTGTATTTACTTATAGGTCACATCCCATGACTGCAAATTTGCAAATTCTTTTATATTTGGCTGAGTTCAAAATTTTGCTATGAATCTGCGTAATTGCTTCATCAGAATTTGCTAAACTGTTTTAACTATTTTTGGCCGTTCTAATCCCATTGCGCAACAGTAATCGAGCTTTCAAATTAGGATGTATTAGAACATAAAATCATAATGTTTAAGTGTTTTTTAATCCAAGCAGATTTTAACTATATTTCCAAACCACTTTATCAAAGAATTGCTAAAGATGCAAAGAGATTCCAGTTAAATGCAGAATGAAATTTAAAATTCTTAAACATTTTTCTAAACATGCCAGCCTTTCAAAATATGCCAACTCTAAAAGATAG
This sequence comes from Rhagoletis pomonella, assembly GCF_013731165.1. NCBI lineage: Eukaryota > Metazoa > Arthropoda > Insecta > Diptera > Tephritidae > Rhagoletis > Rhagoletis pomonella. The sequence continues at coordinate 32,346 of NW_023459083.1, read as the reverse complement.
AAAAAGTACTGTTTCTGCGCCATTAGGTAAAATTTATGCTAATTTATGCTCAAGCGAGCGATGAAAAAATTTAAAAAAAAATATGCTTCGGTTCTTTATGGCTTTTGTACTTATTTTCGAGTAAGTTTTCTTTATTTTTTTTGTTTGTTTGCTTGCTTGTTTGTCCATATATATATGTAGGTATGTACATAGGTATGTACGTATACACATAGAGAAACAATAGCAAACAAATGCGAATGTCATAAGCACAACAAGTGACAGCAACAATTTATATTATCAGCGCGCACAAATATGCATACTACTTATATATGTGTGTATGTGCGTGAGTTTGGTGTTTGCGGCTGTTGCAGTGGCGTATGTATGTATGCACGTTGGTTAGCTAGCAAGCAAGCACACCAATGGACAGAATGTAGGAGTTGGTAAATATGTATGTAGGTGCGCTAAAAATATGAATAAATAGGCAAACAAATGGGTTGACACGCATCGCATTTGCGACAACATGAAAATAGAATTTAATGGTTCTAATATGAAGCGGTCGGTCGGCATTATAGCCCAAAAATAATGAAATGCGAAATGCGAAAATATGAGAGTATTTAATTAGAAAATATGAAATGAAATCAACGGAGACTAATTAAATGTTATTAAAAGTTATGTTAAAAGGTTAGACCGTAATTAATTATTTCTAAATTTGTTAAGTGAAGGTTAAGTGCCACAAATGCATTTAGAATAACGAAATAAAGTTTTATTGGAATTTTATGAGCGCATAATTTAGGAATTTAAAAATGACTAAATGTGCTTTATAATATTTTGCACAGGTCATTGAACTTTTAAAATGTAAAATAGCAAGGATTTTATGCGACGTTGTGGACATTTATACTTGAAAAATAAATTGAAGGCATCAGCCAAACAAAGGCTAAGCGTTATTATCAGGGATGGAAAAATAACAGCTATTTTCTAAATTTAAAATGAAGAAGTCAGACGGAAATAATTTTGTATGATATTTGAATATATTTAGCAGTGTGATGCTTGTTAGCTCAGAATATTAATTTTAAACGTTTTATGGCCTTCTTCCAAAAAGTCAGCAATTAATCGTTCATTGTTTACCGGCATTTTTTCGGTAAAAAAAACAACAGTTAAAATTAGAGTTTTATTTTTTAAATATAAACTACCAGTTAAAATGTGACCTTTAATTTTCTACAAATTCTAACTTTGTCGAGTTTTATATTTTTGTTCTGAATTCATTTGAAGTTTGTAGTTCTTCCCACCTGTTAGTACCAATTGTTTGCACTTTTATGGAAGGCTAATTTATTCTGTCTATGAATTTGGGCACTGACTGTGCTGTGTAGTGGAATACTTCTAAACTGCTTATAATTTTTTACTGTATTATCAACTTTATTCATATATCTTCAGCCACGCGCCTTCAAAATTTTTCCTAAATGACATTGGATAATTTTATTTGCTTCGCTGTAAGAAAAAATATACCAAGCGTTTTTGCTTTCATTTTTTTGTGATATTACTTAATTATGTTGAGCGAATATTTCAATAACCTTAATATAATATAATAATAAATTTTTGTTTTTTTGTTTGTTGTACAAAAAGGAAGTGTGTAATACATATTTAATTTCGCAAAAAAAAAAAAATATAAACAAGTGCGCTCGGGTATAAAAACATACAAGCATTAAAAAATTTGTTATATAAGTATACAAATTTATACGTATTCCCGCTTATAAGCATACATACTTACCATGTTCATTTCCTATGAGATTACGCGCACATTCAACTTTCTTATCTGTTACTGTAATCACTTAACAGTGTAAATAATGCGCATTTTTCCCTTAAACCAAAATATGTGTGTTTCATCGCTTTGTTTTGCTTTTATTCCCTCCCCCCTATACGCCTAGGCAATAATTTTGCTTTTATTTGGTTTATTTGAGTATGGACAAAAAGCAAATTCAATTGCTTTAACAACTAAAGTATAATCGAATTAAAGCAAATATGTACTTCCGATTGATTGTTGTGTTTTCAAATTATTGCAATTTTCCATGCCACCATATTTTTCTTATCAAAAGCAATCAATATAAAAATTTGTTCAATCTGATTACATTTGCTGTGCAAATATTTGCATAAATAATACAATTTTTTTTGTTATATAAAACAAATATTTCTGAAGATACATTTTTGTTAGCAAAAAAATAAAGAGAAACGAATATAAGCAACGCTTCAATCAAGCGATCACGACAGGGAAAAAATCAAAAAAAAAAAAACAATAAAACACAAAGAAATAGACCAAGCAAGTGTACTTAGCTAGAAAAATGATTTGTGTACACACAGTGACTCTAACAATTCTTCTCGTGTTGTGTTTTTTTTTAGTATTCTGCTATATAGTAAGTATATGTATTGTCTAACCTTTAATAAAAATTTGAGAAAATTCAGAAAATTTTCATCAAAATTTCAACCTTTTTAATCTGAACCTCTAGCACATTTTCAGATATGCAGTTTTACAGCCCAAAAAATTTTATTCCCATAAAGTACAAGTTTCCATCGGACGGATTTTTGCACTTTTTTCCATATAAAAAATAACCGCAAAAGCAGTAAACAACAAAAAAAAAACTATTAGAAATCTACGCAATTTTTTAGATTAGAATAAAAATTATTGGCTATAAAACTGCAAACCTAAAAATGTGCTAACGATTCAAATTAGAAAGTTTAAAATTTTGATGAAAATTTTTTAAATTTTTCATAAAGTTTGGAATTTTGATTCAAATGATTTTGGTTAAAGCTTGGATAATTTATTTATAGATAGACAACAAAAAAGTTGAACAAAAAAACATTGCGAATATTTAAAAAATCAACACCTGCTCACTTCTTTGAGTCACTGTATATGCGTCTCACATGCTATTTACATAAGTTTGTGTATATCCCTTTTTTTAGTACCGAATCACTCGTAAATCTTATCATTTCAATCAGCATTCATTCTAATCCACATTCGCCAGCAACATTTCAACAATTCATATATACTTTGCAAATACATACAAACACAAAAAAATTTATATACACATACATATGTATGTATGCACTAGTATAATTTATATTGCACTTAATCTCAATATGTCAATATCTATATGCAATATACTCATACTCAACGTAGCTACATACATACATACATACATATATGCAGGTACAATATTCATACTTACATATACATATATAAGTAGATTTATATATATGTCTGATTTGTGTATATCCCCATTATTTGCCAATCGTCTATTCCACTAAATCGCGCGTCCATCGGTCTGTGTGTATTTAGCTGTTGTCGTCATAGTTTTAAGCAAATTATATAAACGCACACACGAATATATTTTGTTTTTATAGATTTTTATTTTTATTGTAATTACTGTCTGTGCGTTGCTGGCTGAGGTATGTAGCCTGCCAACCAGTTGCTGATTTTCCTTATTTTTTTTTATTTTATTTTTTATTTATAAGTAACTATACGTGTCTGTCTACGTTTATGTATACGTTGGTCTGTAGGCTGCAGAATAATTGTATGATTGACCTTAATAGATAAAACGATTTAGCTTTTTTTTTAATAAAATGGTATAATCTTTCACATTCATACATATATATATATATATATATACAATGTATATGTAATATGTATATTATACATACATTCATACATACATATGTAAACGCACTTGACAGTCTGGTATAATTTTTGTCTGCAAGCTATTTTATCTACTCTGAATTGTCAATGGTAGTCTAGCCAAATTGCAAAAATGGATTTTTTTCCATAGCAACATTTTATTTTGCTATAGCGTCGGAAGAAGGTGTTTGTATTTTTTATAACACATGCTAAATATAATGGCTATTATAGAATGGATATATAAAAAATAAATTGTTTTTGAAGCACTTTCGTTTGAAAGCCACTTGGTTGTGATGATCAAAATTTGGAAGAGTGGATTGGTCAAATTTCTGTAGTGAACTCTCCATCAACACTAAATTTGTGGTTTAGTTTCCAGGCGGTTTAAGCTGCCATTAACAGTGAGTAGAATTTATGACCACCTGTGTCTTATTATTGATCAGATGGACCTCATATCAGCTCATAGAGCGCTGGACGAATGCTACGACATTTACTCCCACTGTTGGTTGGGTTTTTTTTTTAGATCATTGTCCGATTGACAGTCATGCAGTAAGGCTACGAATCTAAACTGATCCCTCCTATCGCAGCTACAAGGAATCACCACAGCGCTCTTTATTAGGCTGCTTAGCGCTCGCGAGGCTAAGGTTGAAATATTTTGTCTTCCACTTCTTAACCAACATCTAGAGCGTAAACTGAATTCGTAGTTCGATGCAAATCAGCATTCGTAGTCATTTTAACGAAGATTTCTCTCGATGATTTTTTATTTTCTGTCAATTTCCATATACAATTAAAAATATTGAAATAATTTTTCACTTAAATTGCTTTGGTGAAATTGGCTGTAAGTCTGTGATTTTTTATTTCGTAACAAATTATTTTTATTATTTTTTAAATAAAATGAACACCTTACAAACATACATTTTTCCACAGACGCTAAAAATTCTTGGTATTGTGAAGGATGCAATTGTAAATGCTTTTTCAAACTTGTTTTTTTTTTTGACGATTCACTTCCCCGTTCTGGCACACATTGCGAATCGCAGTTGACTTTTTTCTGTTGAAAAACTTCCAAATAGCGCTAATGTTTCTACAAAATAACAATTCTTGCATTTTCAAAAGTTCTAATCGCAATGGTATAAAAATAAATTTCAAGAGATGCGAAACAACAACAAAATTTTAAAATCTGTAATAAAATAATGTAACTTCACGACAAATACAACACCTTCTGAATTGCCTAATTGTTTGGCATTTTCAGCCGAATACCGAAACCAGGCCAAACCTTCGGTCGGACACTAATACATAGCTAAGGCTTCGGTTATTATTAATGCGCGATCTAACCAATCTTTTTTCAAACGCATAGCCTCTAAATATCCGCCAGAACAAGGAGGGTGCACAGTACTAATATATTTCTGCATTTCACCGGAAATAATTTTTTTTTTTGGGACAGAGCCTGTTTACTACTACTTTTTCCACAAAATTAGTTTGCTGCTACTTCTTGATAGGTATTTGATTTATTTAATAACTTTGCCTCACTTCTACTAGAATATATCTGTGTTGTGATAGCTTTTGGCTTTCATATTTCGTAAACACGTATTATCGAACGTAATTGGCTTATCAACATTCATGATAAAGAAACAAAAATACTTGATTACGTCAGAATGCCTGCGGTACTCAAATTGATTAGAAACTAACATTTATTTGCTTATTTTTGTCGAATTCGTTAGAAAAAAATTTCGCCACGGCTACCGCTCTAGTAAATTGGATACTCATAAAATTACTGAAACAATTAATTATAATTTTTTTCTTCAAAGTTCAAGATACTCGGTTAGGAGCTATCTTAAGGTGTTATTCTCCCTCTTGTCATTGCAGCGTCTGCAAAATTGGCCCCAGTTTGGTTGCATGTTTTCCGATAAAGTTGGCATCTGTAAGCAGCCTGTGGCTGTAAATAAGTAACTTCCCTACGAACCACTCCCGCCACAGAAATTTTACTTTAAAGCGGGTGCCCAGATTGTATACACTTACTTCGTGCATGACTTCTGTATATTTTATTTATGTAAAACACGCAAAGACGAATCATTAAAACCTAGATTTGTTTACGAAAAAAAATTAGATCTTATTTCGGTTCCCTCAATTCAATTTCGTTGCAGTTCGGTTCTTTAAAGGAGCTCTGTTAAACTGCCAAAATTTTTCCATGTCGGGAATTATGACTTATTTCCATTGGTAATTAACCGATTCAAATACGAGTACATTACTTCTGTAAATTTAATTTGTGTAATACACTCAAAGGGGAGTCCAAAAATTTTAGATTTTTTCTTGGGTAAATAAGTAATAATATACATATATTTAGTATACTATGTACCTTTTTGATTAACAGCCTTCCTTGTTCATATTCACTTATTTACATATTCAATTCCCCACCCAACAAAATTTTCACTTAACTGATAATTATGGTTTGTTTATCAAAAACTCCACGCAGACTAGCTGAATTGAAATTATGTGTTCACGTGTTGAGCTGAGAATAAAAACACTAGTTGCACGAGCAGATGAATAAGCAAAAAATATAAACCGACGCACATGCATACATTCTTACAAATACATAATTATACACTGAGGGAAAAAAATTTAAAATCAGAACTACATATCTCTGAAATAGTACAAAACGGCTGCAGAGCGGGACAGTTGATACTTTCGGTGTAAGTGTACAATTCTCACTTCTCGTAGAATATGAAAGAAGCTCAGCGGGAAGACCTCCGACCAAAGCATCGTTGGTCGCTAGTTGAAATCGCGGTGGAGGCACTAACGAGTTTTTAGATTTAAGGAATTTAAATTGATGCGTGCCGCTTACCATAATTTTTTTTTTTTTTACAAAATATGCAACATACATGGAATCTGTACAAGAAAAGAAAAAACGGAAAAAATATCCAAAAATCGAATCTTAAAAGCGGAACCGGTTATAAACCAGTTACAAAGAAATGCACTGGGCGACAATTTCCGCTGCTAATGACATCGCCGTGCATAATAAATTTTTGTATGAAAATATTATTTTTAAATATACACGAACATTTGTAGACGGTAATCAAATATGTATAAAGTATCCACTTTTACTATGCATTGTTTCCCTCAGTGTATGTAGCTGGTTTCATACGCCTCCATATTCATGGTGTACATATGTATGTATGTTGTATGTGTTATGTGGGTGCAAGCGCTTAAGCAATATGTAAATCAAATATGAAGATAAGAAGTAACAAACATATACATATATTTGCATTAGACTGTCTGCAGCAGTATACATATGTACGTACATACATACTACACATAGTGTATATTTTTACCCTAGAGGGAAACTCATTGCCACGATTAACTGTTCTACGCAGCAAATCCATATGTACAGTAAAATGTTCATGCAAAAAATTTGAAAAAGAATATTATTTCGGCATAGAAGATATCTTCATTTAAGCAAAATATAGTTAAAGTAAGCGCCTAGAAGACCATAATGCAGAAACTGTGGTGTAATGGATTATGATATGAGGAAAAAGCTGTAAATGGAATGTCTGCATTTAATACAATTAGTGTTCGCCCAGCGGTTGAAATTCAACCACTAAAATGAAGGGGAGTTGTGGTGAGATAGGGTCAGTTGAGCTGCGCTGAGTTGAGCTAAGTTAAGCTGAAATGAGTTTGGATACATTTCGTTGAGTTAGAGTGAGTTGAGCTGAGGTGAGATGAATTGTAGCGAGATAAGAGGAGTTGAGGTAAAAAAAAAAAATAGTATGAGTGGAGGTGAGTTGAATTGAGCTGAGGTGAACGGAGTCAAGATGAAATGAGGTGAGTTGGTAGTGACGTGAGTTAAGGTGAACTGAGAGGAGCTGATGTGAGGTTAGTTAAAGTGATTTGAAGTAGCTGTGGTGAGTTGAGGTGAAATTCGTTGAGCAACATAACATAGCATAACACAACATTACATTACATTTTATAGCATAACAGCATAACATAAGAAACCGTACCATAGCAAAACATACCATAACGTAACATAACATAGCTTACGGTCTGATTATAGCAACTTAACGTAACTTACGGCTCTCTATTAAAAATTCTGCTAAATGGGTGTTGCTTATAACAGCCGAAACTTAAAGTAACTTAATGCCATGTCGAAATCTGTTTCATTTTGATTCTCTTGGTTCTACGTTCCGTTAAGTTACGTTAACTTGCCATAATCAGGCTTTTATTCTTCACTTGTATCTTAGCCTTTGTCTCCACGTTTATCTCTATCACGTTTTTTATTTCTGTCTCTTTCGTGATTTTATTTTTATTGTTATCTTTATGGTTATCTGTATATTTATCTTTTAATTTTTATCTTTATCTTCTCCTTTACCTTTATTTTGATCATTACTTTCATTCTTTTCTGCATCTACATATCCACCCCCCCCCATTTTTCATAGATTGAAGATAGATAGAAGACGAATTTATAAGTTAAAGAAAATTAATCATCCAATTTGGATTTTGAGTAACGTTTTTACTAAATTAAAAAAATTATTTTGAGTAATGGGAATTTTTACTTGGATATTTGCAAGTTTTTTGTGACCGTTTTGTCACATTTCCATGACTTCCCGCAAGATTTCCGGTGACAACTTTTCGCTTTCTTGTCGAATATTCTCCTTAAGGGTAGCGATTTTCTGAGGCTTGTTGGCATACTTAAACCCGCAACTTCAAGTAACTCCAAAGAAAGAAGTGATTGAGAAGAAGGGTGATTAATTTTGCGCCACCTTGTTTGTGTATGTAGATAGGCACAGCCAACTGAAGCAAATCTTGGTTGTTTGCAAGCAAATAGTCCTTGAGTTTACCCGAACTTAACGAACAATACATACTAGCCCTAATAGACATATTGACAGTGGGTTAGTGCCATACTTTTTTGCAAATAGCGGTCGGAAGAAAACATCTATGCTAAAATAATTAAGCAGGTATTTTAATGTTTGATAATGATCCCTCAGCATTCTCTTTTTGGAAGAGGAAGGTCATTGTAAAAATACGAGCGCTTACAGAATTCTAGTCGTATATTTCGAAAAGTGAGAGACTAGATTGTGTTCAAACAGACAGACATACCTGACATACTTTTCATGGATAGTTACAATCGTATTCCAGTTTGGAAAAAACAGAAGCTGAATACAATATTTTTTCTTAGTAAGTATATGGAACGAAAAAATGAGAAGTGTGGCATTTGAAAAATGCACCGTGGCTATTGAGTTTGTATTAGTGTCATTAAAAGACGCACAGGAAGTATGCAGGGTTTGCCATATCTTAGAATAAGTTACTATGTGAACTTTTTTCATATTGGGATAAAGTCAATGGGATATTATTCAACTTATTAAGTTCGCTACAACTCGTTATATTTGCTTACGGTTGATTAAAATTTCCGTGTGCCATAGAAATGTGGGCAGTAAGTTTTTCTTTTGGTTTCCAAAGCTTGTAAAATCACATTAATTACACCATCGTACCCATTCACAGCATTGATAAAGTATGCGCAAAAAAAAAAAAAAAAAGTTAAACGCTCGAGGAGATGATATGTAATTTTAATAGAAATTACTCAAAAATTACTCTCACTCAATCAAGGACATCCTATCAATATTAATTAAGTTCGAAACAGCAGAAGCTTACTACCGCTTGCAAACACAAAAATAAATATTTTCGCTCGAGAAGGCTATTTATTATCCACCGCATGAAGGCAACACAAGTAGCCAATAACCGCCAGATAGATGCAGAGATAGCTGCAAAAGCTCCAGAGAAATGCCATTTAAAAACAATTATCAATTAATAAAGTCAGGCTATTATCAACGCACAGCAAATAAAATGCCCATCGATGCATGCCAAAATTATATACAGATGTTAACGCTGTTGTTGCCTGCATTTGTGTGCGTTTTCGCTTCAGTCCCGGCAGGTTACGTATACGCAGTGTGTACGTTGCCGATTTGTCGCTGCAGTCAAAAGCCACTCATGTGTACAATCATTCATTGTTGCAGTCGATTACTTACGCTCGATAATCCATCAATTGATGTTGCATTTATATTACCTATGCTTTGCTGTATGGCTTTTTGCTGGTATTGCTGTCTCGTCAGTTTGGCACCCACCAGCAACCCTGCAAGACAGCTGAGCATCATATGAGTGTGCTCATTTTATCATTATCACTAATTACAAAAGTGCTTATCAAAGTATTCATTTTTGTTGAGACCATGGAAAAAAATTTAGTACTTTCTTCTTGTCAATCACTTTTCTACCAACGGCAATTTCGTATAAGTGAAAATTTGATCTGCTTTACTCTAAAATACACGGCGCATAATGTCATCAGAAATTTCTCAATACTAATCGTCATACTACTCATTTAATAAACTACAAAAACAAAATTATTTTATAAATGCTCATGTATTAGAGACTAATGTAAATGTGTTAGAATTTTTGCATAAAGTGCTCAGCAATGTCTTTTAGGGAGCTAACTACATTTCCTGCGCTCACACAATCACACACATTGTATGTGGGTATTACTTCCCAGTGGGAAAAGTAGTAATGCATTCCATGCGTGATAAATAATCGAATGTATTTTTTATGACTTTTGCATCAAATTACTGTTTAATATGTAATGAGCGTCCTAATGCATTCAAAAAGTCCCAAAAATTTCATATTAAATCACATTCATTTATCGATACTAGGTAATGCAAAATTGAATGCTCCACTTTTTTTAGGACATCGCACTTTCTCACTGGGTTCGCAGTTCATGCTTGTACGTCATCGATCAATTCGATTCAAGTGTAAAATATCAATCAATTTCGAATTTTCGCAGCAAAGGTGCGAGCACGCTCGTATCAGTTTGTGCGTGTGCGTATGTGTGTGTGTGTCAGCGTGTGCGCGCTTTTATCGCCAGCATCGCTCTAAAATGCTGACAAATCGCCTGTTTGCCGGTTTTAGTTCAAACGTTTTAAGAATTTTATAATTGTTTATTCAATGAATGCTTCCGCGAATGATTTTTGGTTTGTGACGAATGTTTCTTGCTGACGCTTTTGTATGAGTAATATTACCGAAAGTGTTGTTGTCTGAAATAGAGGAGAATAATGCCTGAAATAATTAAAAAAAAAAATCACTAATTCAGTCGATCGTATGAAATTATGAATTTATGGAATAAATGTGGGTTAATTGAAAATAAAGGAACCGTATTATTTGAAGAGCAAATTTTTATGGAATTGTCATTAGAGTCGTGAAAAGCAGGAGTTTGTCGAGTTGTCGAAATCTTGGAGTATTTAGATAAAGAGTAAAATTCATCACCTGATTGGATTAGTGAAATTCAGGATGAATCTATTGGATAAATGCTACAAAAATATAGGGAGTTAAAACTCGAACGAATCAAAGCACAAATATTTCAAACTTCATTTATTTTATCGATTTAATTGAATTAAATTTCCCAAGTAGGTGGCAACCCTCCTCATGAATATTTTCGGCCGTAAGCCTTTTTAAACATGTTTCTTGTGAGACCCATATTGCAATATTTACTTCATCTTATCAATTTACTAAAACTTCAATTTTTAAACAGGTGGCTACTCTTTAAACTTGTTTTCCTTTTAAACCATCTGGGAATTAAAAAAAAAAAAATTCATGTTTTCATGTGTAAACATTTCCAATATTACTTAAAAAAACTTGTATACAAATAGTCTTGCCCAATTCGCAGAGTTCCGCAATTTTATAATCGAGGTTTAAGTCCACTTCTGTTTTTCTGTGACGTCACACCAGCGCTTATGTTTCTTATATAGTATTTATAAAACAGCCATTTAATTGCGAAGCAAATAAACCTTTTAAAAATTTTGACTTTTTCAATATTTTTTAACATTTTGTCGTACGAGTAATGTCACGTAAAGCCAGTTTGGAAATAACCATATATATATATAAAATATTGTCATCGCAAAAAAATACTTGCAATAGTTTTAGTGCATTGTTTGCGCTATATAAAATCCACGATTAGAGTGATGGAAATAGAAATTCAATGAAATGCAGTACTGTAGGATTTTCCATAGTAAAAAATAAAAGTGTGTAGACATAAATAAAAACAAAATTTCTTTATAAAATTAAATTTATAACCAGGTTTTTGGCATTCCCAAAATAGGTTTTGGTTACAATTTTTGATATCTTTAGTTGCAATACTTTTGTACATACAGACGTACATATGTATGTACGTCATTCTTATTTATATGTTTACGTAGGCATTGATGCTATTTAAAAAAAAAGCGCATAAAAACGCAGCTAAAACATGAAAACCACTGCGTATGTTGAGACATTAACAAAACTTTACTATTTCGTAAAATCTACGTTCAGAGATCATAAAATCTAAATATATATACATACATACGTTAAAAGAGAAATCCTGGAAACTAAACAATAACAGTACAATATAGCATTTAGCACACGCGTTAATGCAGTATAAACAAAAGAGGCAAACATGAAAAATATTGCAATAAACAAAAAGTTGGTTTGATTTGAATTTATGAATTTAGTCGAATTTGGTTGAAAGTGCGTAAAGTAAAATAAATAAAGAATAGTTATTCATATTAAAATAATATAAAATTTTACTGCGGACCTTGCTTTGAACATTTATATTAATTTAAGAAATTTTCCAAAATAACGTAAAAGGATGTGAAATAGGCAAACAATGTTGGAAGTTGATGAAAAAATGCATTTTATGTGCGCTTAGGCAAAAACAAAAAAAAAATGGAATGGACATTAAAAAGTATGCGCATTAGGGCCACACTCATAAAAAGTAGAATACATTTTAGGAGCTTTGTGATGGGAGATTTTCAAAAAAAATTTTCGATTTATGAAACATTATTTGTTGTGTATGAATGTGGGTGTTAGTTAATACATTTCGAAGGTATTTAGAAAGTAGGTAATGAATCGACTTTCTCCTGGAAATTAAATTTATAATCTTATAACTCGGGTCTACATAAAGCGCATTTCCTTCAAAGGTGTATTAATTCAATATTTATCTTTTTAATTTAACCGAACTAAATTTTTCAAATAGGTTGCCACCATAATTCAAAATTATTTTCGACAGTAAAATTTCTAAACCTCCTTAGTTTCATACCCATATTGCAATAGTTAATTTATCTCATTAATTTAATTTCGTTTCACTTTCAAACAGGTGGCAACCTTCCACATCACATTTTTCGGCTGTAAGCCTTTTTAAACGTCTTTCTTTTGACAGCCATATTACAATATTTAATTCATCTTATCAATTTACCTAAACTGTAATTTTCAACCAGGTAGCAACTCTGTATTTTTTCTGCTATATTTTAAGTTAGACCTCAAACAATACAACGGTGAAAACTGCATTCGGTTGAATGCACTAGTGTTCGAGTGATACGCGTACAAACATACAGATAAATTCAAAAGATTTTTACTCTAATAAAAACTAAGATTTTTGCAGGATTTTTTTTTTTTAATTTCTACGAGATTCTTTGTGTTTTACTTTTCGGCAAGTTTTAAGAGCCTTTGAACATTTTTATATTTTTCGGGAGTTTCCGAGTTTCCGGATTGATTGGGCATTTTCGGAACCTCGTGATTATTTTTAAGATTTTCTACGGGTTTATTTATTTTTTGGGATTTTTCGAATTTTACTTTTCGGGATATTTTAAGAACTTTTTTCGGCTCTTTTCTCTATATATATATTTTTTTTTTTTTACTTTGCAGGGGTTTCCGGTTTATATTTTTCAAAAACTCTGGAATATTTAAGGTTTTTTTTGTAATTTTTGGGACTTTTAGGGCTTGCGGCATAATTTCCGAATTTTCAGAACCTCTAGCGATTATATTGATATATATACAATGTTTACTAAGCAGTATTTGTTAAGTAAAGTCAATAACACCGCTCATCTACCATAAAACGATAACTTGAAATAATGTAAAAACTGCCAAATTACACTAAGTTTTGGAGCTGAATGGTTCAGCATTGGTTAAGGACGAATTTCTTAACGGAAATTTTCATTTTAATAAAATGATGAAAAAGATTCATGCCACTACCTACTTTGGATATAAAAGTGTTTATTCCATTATCGACTTAATCGACCTTTACCAAACTTGGCAAAATATTATTTATTAAATCATTGTCAATTTAACACTTTTTGCAAAGGATTCATAAAAGTAGTTATCCTCTTTTTTTACTCAACAAATTGAAAATTGAAGCAAGTCTGAAAGTCTTGTATTTACTTAGAGTAACACCAGAATATTTTGCTTTTGAAATTATTGGCAATTTTATTATTTTCTATCGACTTTGAACAGCTCATCCCTAAGTCTCTTTATTAACCATTGGGTAATAATATTAACTTCTAGCGTTGACAAGCAGCTTCGAAATTAGCATTCAATTTTCTAATGACAAGCCTGCAAGTCGGCGGCCTTAACCAGATTTATGTTTTTGTACATGAAAAATTGAATTTTTTTTAGCTACGTGCCTCCGTAAAAAAGAATAAAAGTCATTTCACTTGCTTGACGTATTTACTAGACACATTTTTGCAATTCATTATTCAACCATCAATTTTCAGCATTCGAAATAAATCAGTTTATACTCCATAAAAGAGTCAACGATTTGTTTTGATTAGCGCGTTTAGAGCGGCAATAAATGTTTCGTGTTCTAAAACAAACAAACAGTGGTGTTAATAAATAGTTGCTGCTTGTGATTTTAGCAATTAATTCTTCTATTAAAGCTTCAGAATTTATACATACATATGTATCTATGTATGTGCATTAGACCGTATCGAAAAAAAAGTTCAGCCGTTTAACAAATAATACAAAGTGCGCCTTACGCGGCTCCGTAACAGTCTAAACATGTATAGCATTAAATAAAAATTATTAAGTTTCTTGTTCGGTTGACATAAGCTCAAAAAGTTTGACACGCAAAATCCATAATTTGAACTTAACTTTTTAATTAGGTGGCAACTCCCTCATTTCATTTTACACCCGTACTATAATTTTTCATATAAATTATTAATGAAATGACAACCGAACTTTTAAACAGGTGGCAACCCTCTTCAAAAATATTTTCGAAATAAAGCTCTTTTAAACTTCTTTCGGTTAACATCGGCGCTAAAATGTTAAGTACATTTATTCATTATCTAAATTTAACCTGAATTTTATGGAACACCTGGCAGCCCGCTTTTAAAATATTTTAGAAATATAAGAACCTCTGATACTAAAATTGAAAATTTTCAATCAATTTAATATCAATTGTGACTTTTCACATAACTATTCAATAGCATCTCTGCCTAGTTGTTTTTAGTTGCTACTCGGGCCAGGTATCAAACCTTGGTTCTACCGAGTGGCAGTGCACACCTCTAACCACTAGTACACATTGGATTGCATATATGCAAAGCAGAAAACTTCAAAATATTTTTGCATTGTACGCTGTCAGAAATTTGCCCACAGAAGAATTTGTCGGAAGAAATGCTATGATTTTGACTTTGCTTCACCGCATGCCACTGCACCAGCATTCGTTCGGAGACAGGACATTTGCCACAAATACCGCTTTGACGTAAACACTCAAACTTTCGCCTGTATACATGCATAAATCCATATATAGCACATACAGTGACTCAAACAAATGATCACGAGTTAACTTTTTTTTAAATATTCGTTATTTTTTTTCTATAAAAATACCCGTTTAAACAAAACCATAGCAATCGCAGCTTCAAACTTTATACAAAATTTAGGAAATTTCACCAAATTTTCGTCAAAATATAAACTTTTTTAATCTGCATCTTTAGAACAGTTTTGGGTAATTTTAATCTAATAAAGTGCAAGTTTCAAACTGCTGAAAAATCCCGTTGATTTTTGAGATTTTTTTTTTTGGGATTGCTTTTTCGATTTTTTTTATAAAACAAGTGCAATTTATAAAAACTTTTGTTAATTTTTTGAAATTTCGTTGCTAACAGTCATCTGGGTTTTATTTAATAAGAAATTCATTATTACAATATGGTAAAAAGTGCAAAAATTCGCCACAAAAAAAAAAAGTTCTAAAAAATCGGGATTTTTCAGCCGTTTGAGACTTGCACTCCATTAGACTAAAAATTGTATAGGCTATAGAACTGCATGCCCACAAATTTTCTAAAGATTCCGATTAAAAAGTTGGAATTTTCACGAAAATTTGTTGAATTTTCCTAAATGGTGCGTGAAGCTTGAAACTATGACGGTTGTTATAGAAAAATAAGAAAAAAAAATTCGGCGCGAAAACATTACGAATACATATTAAAAAAAAAATCAACACGTCGTCATTTGTTTGAGTCACTGTATGCAAATCTAAAATTATTATAACGACTGTGTGCCTCACCAAATAAGTGTGGGTAGTTTACCTGCTGGACAGCTTGCGATAGCCACAAGTCCCAGAAGCAGCAAAAAGTGGTTTCCAGGAAGTACAAAACGAAACACGAGTAGTATAAAAATAACACTTGAGCAACAGCAAATAGAAGAATGACATGAAATACAAAACTTGCACCACAACTCCAACAACAACCACAATGATATTGCATGCTTATATACTTCACTCTTAAAATTCCAAGCCATCGAATAGTAGCATAAGTGAAAGGAAACAAAAAAAATGCGTTAACAAGTAGAAGAACAGCAACTTAAGTTACCTGCACTTTCAACGTTATCCTCCTCGCAAGTGCTGCAATTGAAGTCCAGCTATTTTATGTACTGCCATTGCAACGGTATCTTGTTGCTTCAACACTTCATAGAACGAGTATATCGAAGCGTACCACGAATGCACGCACACGCGTTGGTATGTTGAAGGTGGAAGGTGGCTTGCGAAGGTAGATGTGTATATGTGTGTGTGGGCGTGTATGTGGGGGCGCGTGATGGTTTGGGTATTCTTGCTGTTGATGTTGCTTCTGGTTTTTTGTTTGCTTAAACTCTTACAACCAAAGCTGTTTGACATGCACTCAGTCGCATTCCAGCAGCTCGCATGCATCAAGTACCTACATACATACATGTACAAGCATAAGCAAAACCCCGCTTGAAGTAACTCTGGCAGCATATTAGAAAACAATTATTTTCATGTGAATAAACCCCCGTTTTTGGTTTGTGTGTGTGTGTGTGCGTGAGTGTGTACGTCAAAGTCTGAAAAAATGAGTTTAGTATTTAACAAAGTTTGGTCATGACAATAGCCATGTAGCTGCTATTTTATAAATACTACCATGTACAACAATATACATATGCACATTAGCGTGGTCCTTAAAAAATCAAATGAGCGATTTTTTTCAGTCTTTCCTCTCAATCGGTAATGTCAATGGCAAAGATATCACATATGTATACATTTTGGTCCCGATTCTGGCTATGCAGATTCAAAAAGTTTAAATAACTTTTTTTTCATATAATACTACTATAGTAGAAGATGTACATATAAATTTTGGTCCTAATCGGAGGCGTGTCGCATAGAGGGCAAATTTCTGGTTCCTCTATGGAGACTGAAAAATTAAAATTAATTTTTTTTCATCTAATACCTACGATACAACCATTGTCGAAGATATCACATATAAATTTTTAACCCGATTGTAGACATTTTCCTATGAAAACTCAAAAAATTAAAAAAAAAAATTCAAATATTTTTATAATATTTTTCAGCCTAAGTATTTGAATTAAACAATATACCGAGAATAATTTTTTTTAATTCATACAAAATTTAATCTTAATTTCATATTGATTTTTTTTACACCATAATTAAACACTTAATTACAAATGGTTCCGATAAATTTTGCTTTGTAGTGTTAGTGTATTTCTCTCTAGACAAATTGCAATTTTTGTTGTTTGTCCCTCTCACTTTTGAACAAAATTGTATTGTGCTCTTCTACAGGTTCAACTCATGTCTCTGCCATGTCACCTACCAATTTTAAATGTTTTATTCTGTTATAAATATACGTACGTAACTTCCATTTTTCGACCAACCATTTGCGTCTGTATAAATAAACTCCTGATTAATGGAAAACCGATTAAAAAGCGCTAAACTGCTCAACGCTTTTTCTTCACTTAACCGGTAGTGAATTAAACTTTTAACATATTATTTTATTTTATATGTTTCATATTTAATTTAATTTTTTTGTGCCTTCATAGGGTAATCTGAAATTTGACCCCTTTGCGACACGCCTTAACCGTCTCCGATTGGGACCAAAATATACATGTGACATCTACGGCTGTAGTAGCATCGACATTACATTTAAGGACCACTCTAATATACATATATATGTATTAGGTTCACTCCATGTCTAGGTGTATATACTCGGAAAATGGTAGTGCTACCACACACTTCAGACTTCTAGTTGGCCGATAGTTTAGTTAGACTACTAATCAGTATGAAATATATGAAGCGTACTAAGTATTTCTATTTCAAAAGCCTCACCTAGTCTCCGAAAAGGCAAGGCAGAAAGTACAAAAAGTGTTCCGTCGTCTCATATTCTTCAAGGCATGGGAGGCAATTGGGGTTGTGACGTGCAGCGGCGAGAGAGATATGGGACGCAGCATTTTAGTAAATTTTGGCTATTTCATGAAAGTACAGCTCACTAACTTACAAAAGCTATGTAAGTCCGAATTTCAAACTTTGAACAAAAATTAAAAACTCGAAAATGAATCATTTAATCTTCAAATGCTTTAATTATAAATTGTGGTACGTAGTACTGTAGTCGATTAAATTTCAGTATAATAAAGTGCAAGTTTGAAGTAAGCAGGTTAACCGGTTTCACCGCTTAAGATGATTTTGCTCGAAAAAATCGACATTCACTTGTGCGTATGTGCCAGCAAAGCCATGGCGATCGCGTGCCCGTTGTGCTATTACAGACATTACCCTATGCTATGTGCTCTACATTTAAATAAAAAAAAATTAAAAAAAACCTGTATTATCTATTTAATTTAAATCTTGCATAAAATATGGGCCACCCTTTTTAATGAAATTATGGTAAATACCTACATATGTACACGTGACTTATAATTTCGCTATTTGCTTACCCTGCATTATATGAGGCATTTATTTTGAAAGCGGCATAAGTCAATTCATGCCGTTTGACTTCACTGATCCTCCCTGTATTTTACTGCGCTCTGTAATTCCTGTTATTCGGTCAACTTCATCAGGTAAAAAGACTTGTCATAACTTTATCGACGGTAGAACGATTTAAAGATGCATTCAGTTCAGAAGTAGCCAACCAATTAAATACAAGAGGTGGATATGACCTATGCCTTTTTCAAAAAAAACGGCAGATTTACTAATCTTGAATGCCGAAAATTTTTTACGATGATATAATGACCTTCATCTGATAATTTTTGGTTGTTTTAATTTTTATCTTCTATGTTGAAGTCAAACAGAAAAACAAATTAAATGCAAAAACCAAGCCAATGTTTTGAAAATGTTATCAAAAGCTATTTCTTAAGAGGTAAAAAGATAACTATAAAAATGTTGCATATTGGCATTTGTTTGCAAACTGATAAGCAAACGCAAGATTTTTCAAAAAAAAAAAAAACAAACAATAAAACACACAGTAAATACTTAAATGAAGTAAAAAATCAAAAAAGAATAAAAATAAAAGCAAAGACAAGCATCAATCTTATCACATACAAACAAGAGCATTTATCTGCAGTGAATGGTTTTAATTAACAAAAGCAAAAAAAACTACTTTTTTATTAAATCATAGGCATTTTTGTTTCTTATGAGAATTAAATTAGCATAGCACGTTGTTTTGAAATTAATGCAGAACAAAGCCTTAGACAATAGATTAGATTATGTGTGTGTTTGTAAGTATATATATATCTATTTATATCAGTGCAGATGTGTGTTCATCACTAGTCGCTTATAATTTTTATTAGAAAATAAGGATTTTGATATGCCGATTATGAATTTAAAATAAATATATATTTTTGTTTTAATTTTTAGATTTTTCTCATAATGGCTAAAATTATGATATCAACTACAAAAAATTAATAGAGTTCCTAAAATTGTATGTGAGTGCATGAGATAAAAAACGCTGCAGCATCGTTTTGATTGGCGCATAATTTACCCGCGAAGCAAGTCATCCCAGTTGGGAGCAGACAAGAACAAAAGGTAAGTCTTCGAAGAGTACTTACGTACTTAATTATATGTGTGTATGTATAAGATTAAATAAGATAAATTTTAAGGCAGAGGCTAAGTAAATGTGACCAATTTTGATTTATTGTAACAAGCATCTATTTAGTAGATAAAAGGCCATCGCCGATTTGTGTGTAATTGAGAATTCTCTCGAAATTATTTAGTTTTCGCTGTTTCCTGCTCTTCTCTATTAGTTTAGCATCGAACGGAGCGGCCCATTCTAATTCTGATTGTGCTGGAGGGAATACTCAACGCCCTCATTCTTCTCGTGGGTCTTTTTCAAGGTTGGAATTTTGTGAATACCTAGTATATGCTCAACACGGTCGTTGACAAGTGCGCTTTATTCTTTCACGCAATACGCTCGATAAAACTTACACGGCAATTCTGGAAACAGTCTTTCAATTGACTCCAGTTTTTCGTAAGACAGCTGTCAATTCTGGCAACTACCTTGGAAGCTTTTTTCTGAGCGTTTCCTGTGTGTCTTTTTAGCTTTATTTTCCTTTTTAAAAGGACAAAAGCTAAAAACTATAAATTAAAAGAAAATTAAAATAAAAAAAAATACGAAATTGGGTACTAAAAAAATTTAATAGTAAAATAAGTTTGTTACAATTAAATGATTATTAAAATATACGTTTCTTAAAAAAAAATTATAAAGATAAAAATATAATTATAAATAATAATATAAATAGAAATATAAGTTTCTAAAAAATGAAATTAAAACAAATCTTTTCGAAATAATAAACTCTTAATACGAAATTAAAAAAAAAAAATAAAAAAAAGTTCTAAAAATTAAATACAACTATTTATTTTTCTTTTTAAAATCTGAAATCTAAAAATCAAAAATAGATTTATCTAAAAGAAAGTTCTTTTTAAAAATTTAATGAAATGAAAAAAATATATGGTACATATTTTTCTTTTTGAAACAATAAATTCAAAATATGTATTAAACAATAAAATATTAAATAAAAAAATCCTCTTCCCGAAGACTCGAATCCCGGACCGCTCCAATGGCACGATAGGGCCACTTGGCCATTGCGATTATTGGAGTAGTGCGAGCAAAATTATATAGAACTACTTTCTGTTAAAAGAGCTTTAGACCATGCAGTTTGACAAGTGAGTTTTATTTTGTAATAGCCTATTTCCAACAAAGGCTTAACTGCAGTTAAGTTCTCAGAGAAGTTCCAATAATTCTAATATGGGGTGATCGGAACATTTTTTTTCTTAAGTTTTGCTTTTTTCATTCGTTTGCTTCTACTTAATAGGTGGAATTATCCCCTTCCAGTTGTAGTCTCCTTTTTCCAATAGGCATAAACTGCAGTTAAGGCTTGGTGGAAATCAACTATAAGTCTTCCATGCCAGAATAAACAAAATCTTTCTGTCTTTCAATGGCTTTACGAAAGACTTTCCACTATGTTAGTCAGAATTGCCCTGTAGGGTACTTGGCGCATATGGCTGATTGAGGAATTATCGAGAGATTTTACCCTCGGACAGCATTTCAAGCTATTCGCATTCACTCA
This sequence comes from Rhagoletis pomonella, assembly GCF_013731165.1. NCBI lineage: Eukaryota > Metazoa > Arthropoda > Insecta > Diptera > Tephritidae > Rhagoletis > Rhagoletis pomonella. Next base: position 11,078 of record NW_023459083.1, on the reverse strand, counting down.
TTTTAGTGGATATTATGACTACATTAGTTTAGAAAAGATTAAGAGGAGGAATAAGGTCATTTAGTTACCGCGACGATCTATTGTAACAATGCTCTATTTGGCTGCAGATCGCTCTGCTGTCAGAGTGTATATATTGTATTGGTTGCACCAGTTTCTACTTACTGCCTAAGGCATAGCTTAATTAATGGCACTAACCTCGGCATGAAAAACAGACGTGCCCTACCCCATGCTGGAGAAAAGCAGACTTCTGGGTTGTATGCCATAGCCTTCTCCCACGACGCCGTGGCCAGTTTTGGAGTCGTAAAACAAATGTGGCTGTCCTTGCGGGGTTTAGGTCTTTCGTTGTCCCATTTGGTTCTACTAGGGAAAGATACCTTGTTACTTTTTTTGAAGCTAAATTTCGAAAAGTACTACGCAGCCCGTGCTGTTCTTATATAGCTTTCTATTCTATGGTTTCTATGGTTTTAAAATTTTCCTGAATACTGTGGGTCTAGCTGCATGGAGTTTAAAATATGATTTGTGGGGCTCAGAATCTGTGAAATATCCGCTATTTTGAAAACAAAGGTACGCTCATATATATTAACACTCATACATATTAACATATTTTTACCGTTTTTTTCAGTTCCCGCTTAAAATTCATTTAACGACTGAGGCATTTGCTATTGTCCCTACGATTCCGCTGCAGATAAAACACAAAGCAGATGAGAATGAACAAAAGTCGCTGCAAAGTTAAACAAAAATTTACCTTTTTAGTCCCATAAAGAATACATAAAAGATGACAATTGTGATAGCTTTGGAAAGCGTCATCTGCTTTGTTTGCATATAATTACCACAAAATGAAAACACAAACAGTGCTGTTATATTGAAGCGTGTAAATCAAGTTATGAAGGCCTATGAAAGCATAAATGACAGAGCGAAAGATATGCCAAAGAGAATATGAAAATATACAACGCTTTGTTCTTTGTGCAAATGCACAACCTGAATGTATGGACTTTGAAAAATATATGAAGCCTACAGGGCGTATGAGTGATTGCATGGAATGCTGTTTACACACCAGCGCAGCGGTCGTTGCGGGGTTTGGGCCTAGCTGAACAATTCAATGAATGAATTGGTGAAAACCCACCAGCTATGTTGGATTCCATTTGTCATTTATGCGGGTCAACGTAAATGAGGTGCACACACACACAAGTGCTCGCACAAATCAAATGCATGCACATACATACATATGTTCATACATTTATATGGACATAAAAAGCGGCGCATTTTCCAGCTCTTATTTATGCAGCCTTTAGGCAATTCGAATTTATAAAAGCATCCAATGCATGCAGCTGATAATCGCGCGTTTTTATTATTCCTCTTTATTTCTCTCTCTCTCTCTGGGTGTATGCGTGCGTTTGTGTTACGCTGTTATCGCTCGTTTTGCGGTTCAATTAGCCAGCAAGCCTGCAAATATTTGCATACAACCACATGCGTGGAACTCTTTGGCTGCTCGCTCGTCGTCGACTCCAACACTGAGCCAATTAAAAGCAGTATTTTTTTTTTTTAAGTTAACATTTTAGCTTGCGGCTTGTTCAATAAAGTTTGTGTACATTTTAGGTTGTGGCGCCACTAACTAACTAGTTTTAATCAAAACCATAAACACTTACACACATTTCCGCCTGAAAACATGTAACACTTATTTTTTTATCAAACGAAATGACTTTCCACCGCAGCAACCATTGACTTTAATTAGCTCGTTCGCTTACATATTGGTTCGATTTAACATCTAAACAATTTGCTGCGCTTTCGGTTGCTCAATTTGTGTGCCACTGTTTTGTGTTTGATGTTTTTTACAGAGGATTGAAATGAAAGCCTTAACCCTAAAACAGTCAGTGTGAGACTTTAACCCATTAAATCTCCTATCGTCTATGTACCGATCCCTCCGGAACCACCAACAAGTATTTCGTCGTTTTATATAGCCTTAAGAATTTGGTGGTATACTAGCTATTCCCGAACATCAAAAATAATCAGCAAGGTATTTTTTCAATTAAATTTTCGACGCTAGAAAAAATCGGTTTATTTAGAGCTATCACTTTTGAGGTGGCATGGTGAATAATTTGAAAAACAAAAAAGCAATTTTATATGAACAAATGCTTCGCTTTTCTTGCAAGTCGGCAAATTTTTACAATTTTTCGGAGCAGTTCATATTAAGACTTTAAAGGCACACTTTTGTAGAGTTGCCATTGCTACAGGATATTTGTCAATTGATGGGGCAAACATTTTTGTGATGTGGAGAAACGTCATCCTACGACTTTAAATAGAACAAAATGCCCTCTATTCTAAGTAAGATACAGATTTGTTTTGCGGAATATCTAAAAATTAAAGCAATACTTTTTCTAGCAGTGGTCGTTCCTGGCCTGGTTTTTTTTTTCAAGTAAAACTGTATATATTTTTCTACTGTGGCACCGAAATGTTAGCTAGAAGTTCTCGATACAGTTTTTAGTTGAAGCTTCAACTATTTAGCAATTTCCTGAATTATTAAGCTTTAGCAACTTACTCCTCTTGTTTTCTTTTTTGTGATACAAGTACGTATAGTTGGTATGTAGTCAAGTCCATTTCTCTATTCTTTCCAAATCATGGTAAAATTTTTTCTATACATACATACACACATACACATATATATATACAAAAATAACCAACAATCTATACCATTGACCATCTACGTTAAGCATAAAAATTTGCTTACGTTTTTCTTTTATCGGCTCGCTAAGCTCTCAGCTTTGCATGCTTAATTTTGGGCATTTTACATATGCAATGTCCTGCCGTCTGCCGTATTACCAACCAGTGGTCATTAGGCATATGACTTTTATTTAAATTAAATATACCTATGAGCAGAGTACGAGAATTTTTTAATTCGGTTGACTTGGAGTTTTCCAAATACAACATACAGTGATCCACTAAATTCCGCGTGCAATACCTTTTTCAAACTGAATTCACGAAAAACAATATGTATCCGGACTCTATGGTGGGGTTTTCAGAAAATGTAAAGTACTGTACACCAAAAATATCCAAAAACCTAAACACAAAAAAAAAAAATAAAAATAGATACGAATTTTTGGTCGCAGTTATAATTCGGTGGCAATCGAATTTGGCATATATATGTATGTATTTATGCTTCTTCCTTCCTATCCTCTCCTTGTAGATCTATTTATATAAAAAAAAAAGTCATATGCCTACTACACTATAATCATTTGTCTCAATGTCGTACTAATGGTCATTTTTGTTATACGACACCTGACAAAAGTTTAACTTGACGCATTTTGATAGCCTTGAAGTGCTTGTTGGCACTCACTGGTATTTGAACATTTTGATTTCCCTTCGATTTTTGGTGCAAGAGTACCTAAAAAATAGGACATGTGGAAAAGAAGCACACAATATTAGAACATTTTTGGCTACGTTAAATTTGAAAACAAGAAAAAGTAGGGTAAAAATAAAAGGAATAATTTAAGCTTTTTCATTTAGTTTCGACGAAATTTAATAAATATTATCGGAATTTTTCAGTTCCTTTATTTATAGTAATCTCTTTATTCGATTGCCACTTGGTCAAAGTACAATAAATTATTTTCGGTGTGGATAAGGCTGGTTAAACTTGAGGAATTCGTAATTGTATGTAGACCAGGTGTCGAACCAGACTCTGTGGAGTGGCCGTACGCACTTCTAACCATTCAGATGAAGATACTTACCTACATTTTATTTTTATTGGTTTATTTTAGATAAACTTCCTAAACTAAATTTTAAGTAATCAACGCATGGAAAAAGAAAAATCGATTTTTATCATTTCCCAAACAACTCGAGTAATGGTAATTTTGAATAATCAGAATCTTGAAAAAGCGATGGACCTAAGCTGACTCAGTCTTTAGCTAATAGTTAGTTATAGTTACTAAATGTTGTGTTAAGAGAAATATATTTAGATGACACATTGCTCAGTGTAGTTATTGCCCCTTGAATTTCGAAGTATGACTCCTACAACAAATAAGAAGAAATCAGTGGGAAATGCAATGTTTAACGATGTATAAAGTAGTCAATACATAACAACATGAATCATTTTGCTACAAGCATGTATTACGAAAGTTATTGTCAAGTGTCGTTTTATAAGTCTATAAATAGAACCAATCAATTTCACAAAAAAGAAAGGAGAAGCTCACCCGTCCCACAGCGTTGGAACCACTGACCAACCAGGAAAAATACTTCCTGTGGATTATTCTCAAAACTTGCGTTTTGCTTGCTTCTAAAAAAAAACGACACATCGTCCATTCGACGGCCTGGAATGCAAAAATTTAGCCATCTCGATGCTTCTACTTAAAATCTCCGTCTACTCATTACCCCTTCTCTTACAAATAAATGATCGAAATCAATCGATATACCGCTTTCTAATTCCATTTGAAAATGTATTTTCACTTATTTGAGGAAATATGCCATTGAACTTGACTTAGTTAAAACTAAAGACGTCAGTTTTTTTTTTTGTAAAAGAAAGGGGTACTGCATTCTCCGTTTTAGCACTAAGCTGCTTTTTTTGCATACCTTGAGTAGGCACGAATGTTGTTACCGACTTTAGGTCATTTCTAGAAACAAACTATCCACGACAAGTTGATTAACTAAATTATCAGCTAAATTAGTGCCTGCAATACTACAGCAGACTAATAGAGTACCTACCTGTTTATGTCCTTAGCGGCTAAATGCAAGTACCCAAGTAAAACGCTACTATGGTATAAGTACGGTGACCATCCGTCCTGTATTATACGGGACAGTCCTCTGTTTTGACCCATTGTCCTGGTAATTTATTTATTTTATACGGGACGCCAAATGTTCTGTATTTCTTTTAATGCCTTGTATTTGTCCCGTATTTGATGTTTCGACGCTATTTTTCCTTAGTTCATTTATTGTTTATTATTTATTTTATGAAAGTAAAGCTCTTTTCCAAACAAAAACCATATAATACCAATTTTACAACTTTGTGCAAAATCTACAAAAATTAATTATGCAATGTTTCGCCGAAATTTTAAACTTTTTAAATAGAATATTTAGGAAAAAATTGGTTTGCAGTTCTGTAAATAATTAAAATTGAGTATAATAAAGTGCGAGTGGAAAGTGCTGCTCATTTTCTTCTCTTTCAAAAAAAAATGGTTGAACATACTTACTTTATATGAAAAAAATGCGTAATACCGTCAAACAAAAAAAAATACGAAAAATTAGTGGTAAGCCTTACCGACGTAAAATTGCGCTTTATTATACTAAAATTTAACGAATTTTATAACAAATTTTATGGGGTAAAAATCTCGACAAAACTATTTTACAAATTTGTGATGTTACTATAAGGATACTGTTTCAGGGAAAACAGTGTGCAAAAAATTTCTAAAATCTGCTTGTCCCGTATTCGGTTCTCATAAATATGGTCACCGTAGATATAAGGCAAAATACCTTGCTGAAGTAAGTAGATATTTACAGGTATAGGCAGCCAACGAATTTCACAAATGCCTAACTATAGCTCGCTGCTTTTTTTTCCGTTAAGTAAAAGTAATAATTTTGAACATTCAATTAAATAGTTAGTTAGGTACAAATAATTTCGCATAATATCAGCGAAATTTTTTATCCGCTAAAATTACGTAGACACATACATAATGTATGAAAATGTAGTAGTAATATGCCTACTTTATTTTAAGTGTTTTATTTAATTTAGCTTTTCGATTGGTGATCCTAATGAGCAAATATTTGATTAAATGTGCGACAATTAAGGAAAGTTTTGCATATCTATGCAGAGAGAAAAGCCTACGCTCTATTATAAACTATGTGTACCTGTACAATTATATATGCAAAATATATCGAATGATAAGTAAATATTTATCCAACAAATATAGGTTTGGCAGCAGCAATAGTCTTACACACACATAAATACATGCAAGCCAGAAATTATGATATTTGATATATTGGAAAAGTGCTATTGCTGTGGATGGCATAAATATTCTATTTAAATATGTATGTATGTATGTACTAGTGCACCCATTACACGTTTATTTGCATACATATGTATGTAAATATTTGTTTTGATATATATTCATAGACATTTATTTATGAAATATGTGCATTGAAAATATTAAATTAATGCAAGAAATATATTCTGTTTCGACCTTTGTAAACAAATTGAATGTAAAGGGTGTTTCCTTAAGGCTGGGTTTTTAGGTATTATCATAATAACAATCATATGTACATACATACATAGATGCAGCCTTTGGTACTACATATCTACACGCCATTGATGTAAAATGCGCCGAAGTGAAGTTCAACTTTATATTTGTCCTAAAAACGTATTCGTGTTGTCGATTTGTAAAGTTCCAAAACGGTTCACCCTTTATTGATGTTCATTCATGCCGGTGTTACAAATTTAATGTATCTACATATGTAAATGTCCAATCAATGATTTATTGTCAAAATTTTATGTTCAGCATGTACATATCTACCAAAAAGGATGCAAACGAATTAGCAATTATAATAGAATTGAAAAATATTGTTAACTTAATAAATAATACAAATTAGGCATTTGAATTGAGAGTTATACAAATTACTAAAATCGGATGTTTTATTCAATAATACAAAAGTGTGTGCATTCTCCTGTTTAAGTAATCAATTGCACTGTAGAGCGCTTGGCTGGGTATTGAAACAATCATAATTAGGGCTGTGCAATTATTCGATTACTCGAGCAAGTTGGTTAATCAAATATTCGGTTAATCAATTGCTCGAGTAATCAAGATTTTGATTAATCAAAACGATGATTAATCGAGTTACTTGAAATATGATTACTCAAAAAAAATAATTTTGCTCGTTAAAAGAGTTTGCTTTGGAAAATGCTTATTTCCTTTTTTATATTCTGTATACGAAACAAATTTTTTGTTTTAGCTTTTTGAAAACAGAAACGTTGTTTTCAAAGTATCAAGGAACTTTAACTACTTTATACATATGTAAAGAGTTGAAATGTTGATTACTCACTTTACTCCAAATTTTGATTAATCATAATGCAACTTACTCAAATATTTTTGTTTTTGGTTAATCAAAAATCTTGATTACTCGAGTAACTGAACTTTTGAGTAATAATAAATTCCAATTAATCGAATAATTGAGTTATTTACTTTATGATTAATTAAAATTTTGAGTAATCAATTAATCGCATAGCCCTAATCATAATTAAAAAAGTAATTTCTCAGTTTTTCTAAGTTAGTCTCCGAAATCGAGATATGGGCATTCGAAGTTCGATATTGGACCTTTGGTAAAAAATTAATTTTAATTATTGAATGTAAATAACTAAAACAGTAAAAATAGGTACAGACCTGGTCCATCTTTAGCTCTCATTTAAGCGGTATGTAACTTTTTTGGTGCAAACTAATATTACAGGTGCTCTAAGGGGTCAAATGTCGTAAAGGTTATTAACCCCCTATCTTCATATATGCACATTTTTGTACGTCTATATTTTTACTTTATTAGTTACTTACATACAATAATTAACAATAATTTTTTAACAAATTTCAACTCGATTTCGAAGGCTAACTTCGAAAAACGGAGAAATTACTTTCTTACTTTTACCTCAGTCTCTTACAAAAATTGGTTTGGTCCAATACCCAGAGAAAAGTTGATCTTGCCGTATAGTTTTAGCATAGAAAATGCCTATATTATTCACAATTTTTATATACATATACAACACATTATGATAAAATCTTTATAATTTTTCCTGGGAAATCCAGCAGGCGCACAGTGGTCTTAGAGGCCGTGTTTTATGCGGAAAAGGTATACTTGACAACTATGATAAATAAGCCGTTAAAAGGCCATTCTTATGAAAAAAAAATTTCCCAAATTAGAAACACCGAGTAAGACCTGCGTTCCTTTACCTTAAAGCAATATAAAAGGTGGTTTAAAGACCAACGAACAGAAACGTGGCATTTTTACTTAGCGGAATTTGTTTCTCTTTTAATTTAATTTTCTTTTAATTTTCAAATTTTATTGTTTTAATTTAATTTCCTAATTTAAGTTTTAGATTTTACGATTTTAAAAAGAAAAATATTTTTTTTAATTCATTTAGCTTTTACAAACATATGGTTTCTTATTCTTGTTAATGATTTTTTTTAATTAATTATTATTTCATTAAACTATTATTTTTTTTTTTTTATTCAATTTGATTTTTAGCAACTAATTTATTATTTTTTCCTTTTTTAAGTTTTTTTTTTTTCCTTTTTATTTGAAATTTTTTTTTCATTTTTGGATTTGATTGTTTTAAAAATAAACATACATATATGTTAATATCATTTAATTTTGAGACTTATTTTATTTTTTATACATTTCTTTAAACTTATTTTTATTTTTTATTTTTAGTTTTATTGTTAAAAAAATATATATATAAATTTTAAACGTAATTGAATTTTAAGAAAACTTATTGCTAAAAGACAAACAGAATAACAATTACAACACTGCGTTGCCAGATTTTTCAATTAGACTTTCGAAAAACAGATAAGTGCTTTAAGATAGAAATATCTTACAAAAGACTTTTGCCATTCGAAAGACTGTGGTGAGTTGAGAGACACTCGCCAGAGTTGCCCTGTAAAATTTGCACGAGGGCAGCTTCCATGCGCGTGGAGTGCTTAGTGAACCACGGAGGTCACAAAGTAGATTTTAATAAAATCAGCAACCACATCCAATTCCTCATCTAAAATTGCGTGCGTTTGCTTTATCTTATTTCTAAGCACGGGGTTTATAAAGCAATTGCGCGCGCAAAATACATTTTTTCTACTACTTTTGCTTTTTTTGCTTTGCTTTGGATTTGAGTTTTTTTTTACAATTCTGACTGCATTCACTGCTTGTGGTCAGTGTAGTCCTACATCTAAACGCAATTTTTTATATGTATGCCTCTGGTTTTGCTTTTATTTTAGTTTTGCTCTACTATTTTTTCAGTTACATTTTGCACTGTTGCCTCACACCGACGCTTCATTCGACGAAGCCATTTTCTTTGCGTTGTTCTGACCAGCAGCTTTGATGGCAATTTATTTTTGAAACGTGACAACCGGAGTTGTGTTTTTCTTTCTCGTAGTCCTTGTTTTCCAGCAGCATATACTTTTTTCTACGTTTTTGTTTTGAGCCTCAGATGCCCTTCAACCTCACGCTACTAGCCTAGTTCTTTGCGTTTTTAATGCAGTTTGCTGAAACAATTGAAAGGAATTTATTGCTCATCCGCCTTGGCAGCACAATCACGAAATCCTAAGCTTCCTGTGGCACTGTTTGCTATGCCTGTTGTTGTTGTTGTTAGCATTTCTGTTTTAATGCTCTCAGCACACATAACAGCGTAATATTTATTTACGCGAGTGCGTGGGTAAGCATTGCCGCATTGCGTGACACGTTTCAATTTGACGTCGCAAAGGATCAAGTGCGAAGTGTACGCAATGCAAAATATGAAGATTGGAGGTTGCGGAGAAAAACGTTTTGTTATAAAGAAATAGGTTTATGACTGTGGCATGTACGTGAGCGTTGCTGGTGTGCTAGTTTGTTATGATTTCGAACCACTGATTAGTTTTCCGATTTTTTTTTTTTAATTTTACTCAAATTTCATAAGAATCTACAAGGGAGCGAAGTTAAGCGCTGCCTAGCTCGCAAAGCCGCAGCAGGCAACTTAAGATTCATATGAATTTTTCTGTATACATACATATGTATTTATGTGCAGTGCATGCTCATACATATATAGTTGATGGGGGGAGCGTGGGTTGGCTTATGGCAAAGAGTGCTTAAGTGATCGTTTTTGTTTCAGAAATTAAAAATTTAAAAATGAGACCAGGGTCGTACAATTGGTTAAAAAGTCAGTGAAATTTGGACTTTTAACGAACCGAAGTTTCATACGCGAGAACCTTCGCAAAGGGTAACAAGCCGGATAAACACCAAGGGGAGTGCTGTTGGGATTTTACTGCCCAATCAACTGCCTAATTTACTGCATCAACGAGCTTACAAAATTAACTAAGTAGGTATATTTCTGGGTGAGCATATCACACACCATTTTCAAAAGTGAGACAATTCAAAATTTGGCATTTTTGAAATTCAGCGCTAAAAATGTACACAGAGCTTTTATTTACCTTTTAGCAAACGCTGGAGCAAATTTTGGGTTTGTCTAAAAAAGCTAAGGTAAGAAGGTAATTTTTCGCATTTTCTGACAAACGTATAATTTTGAATTGGGTCACCTTTGAAGATCGTGTGCGATATGGGAATGAGGCGTGTCGCCTCTAACGGTATGACAGCAAATGCCTACCCTGCAGGGTGGGTGACGTTAGCTTATACCTAACTAAAGTATGTTTACGCGAACACTAGTGCTGACTATTAACTGTATATTTTGTTCGAAAAAAGTTAACTACTCTTGTGTGGCGACCTAGATACATCTGCATTACATGTCAACTATACTTGATTTTGAAACAAATCATACCATAAATAAAGATTTTCCAAAAACATCGATTTCTGCGCCAACTATTGGGGAACATTTTGGTGAATGCCTAATGATTTTTTGGATGAAATATGAGCTGTTAAGAATGTTACTCATACGTACGGTGACCATTCGTATCGATTTTGGCGGGACAGTACCGATTTGGTGAAAATTCTCCCGCTGAATATTTTCTAAAAGTCGGGAGTATAAGTGCCTCAGTTCTTCATATTTGTACCGATTAAAAAAAGATTTTCAAACAAGAGTCTCTCTGTACTCTGGCCCAAAAACCATTTTTCGGAAAAAACGTGGCAGCACTTTCGTTATCACAAAGAACGTAGAATATTTTCTATGATCTGTGGTTATGTTTTGTTCTGTCCAACTGGTACTCTTGTTATTCTTGTCGCAATTTTTGAAGGTTTTTACAATTAGTTTCATTAAAAAAAACTTAACAAATAACACAAACTAGAAGAAAAAAAAAATACTAATTCTTTCAAAAAATTCACCCATGTGAGGTATGTACATATATAAGCTGTATATATATTGTGTTTTTTTTTTGTTTTAAATAAAACTGCACTAAAAGATGTTATGTTTATTTATCCTA
>NW_023459082.1:74500-76731 GCF_013731165.1 Rhagoletis pomonella | reverse complement strand
GAAGGTCCATATAAGGGCGTCAAACGGCTGAATAACGTAGTGCAGAGAAAGGGGAAAACAGTTTACGGGAGGAAGGGTATGAAAAGTATGAAATTATTTATATCTCCCCAAACATCATGTTCATCAATAAGCCATCGTTCGGACTTTGCTCCGATAGGAGTAGAAATGTTCCGTTTTGTCGAAATAATTTTAAACCTACTCCTCTACTACGTTCAACTGAAAATCTGCTCCGTTTTTTTGCATCAACAAATCTGTGGACTTTGACAAAACAACTTCTCTCAAGTGAGGCCATTTTCTCTTCAAAGCATTAATTCATTGAGTGACTGAAAAGGGAAACAAGATTGCCATCGTGAATATCCATCGTAATCACCCGATTTTAACCCGATCGAAAAAGATTGCTCTGTCTAAATTTTGTGATTGCGTCGTTACCGTAACAATTTTCGCGGTAAAGAAAGAAAGAAATAACCTTTTTTTTAATTTTAACTAAGACATTTTAACTTTAATGATAATTGCTTGCTGGATTAAGCTGCCTTTACACGGGCCGATTTTCTAGTAGATTTTTGCCGTTCAACCAAAACCGACCCGTGTAAATTACAACTTAACCGTAAAATGTAAATGCTTTGGCAGCTTTAGCCTTTTAGTCCCTGAATACGTTGATACGAGGAGAAATTAATTGTTTTTTTTTATTAAAATAATAAATGTAAATCTATTACGAAAACTTGATTTTTACTCCCATTTTGAAAGTCCGAACCCAGCAAAGAGCGATCGATGACGGTCAGCTAGTGATCAGTATTGCCAAGTTTTTTATTTAAAAAATCACCAAAATACTGAAAATAGCGCAATTAAAAAAAAAAATTTGTTGCTGTATGTGCAAATATTTTAACTAATCACGCAATGTCACTTGTTAATATTTCCAACTATACACAGTTAATTGATTAAATTTGCAAAATGTTTTTTATTCGTAAAACAATTTGCGAAACTTTACTTGGGTTTTCTAGCGGATTTATTTTCATGCAATTGTATACTTTTGTGCATATGCGCACACCCAGCTTATTACCAGAATATTCTATGAATTCCAAAGAAACGACAAAATTTTCGCGTTTTAACTCCCAAAAAGCCCTAAATTTGTTGCGAAAGGCACGAAGTTGGCAATAGTGATAGAAATGTGCAAATTTGCTCATATAAAAACATGGACAGATAGTGAGCGCCTGCTTAACGAGCGTAAGCATTGTATGCGTATAGATGCGTGAGCGTAACAAAGTGAACGCAAAATAATTCAAATGTAATTGGCACACTACCACAATCACACTTTCAGCTCGCGTTTACTTGTGGCAGTGATCACATCTGCTCATATACACTGCTCGTCATTTGAATTGCACACCCTTTTAATCCTTAGTATTTACAGATTTCCTTTTGTTTATTTAATATTATTTTTTTTGTAAAAATATAGCATATTCTACGGATAAATGCAATTTTGAAATTTTTTACAAATTAAAACTTAAAAAGCAAATTTCTTTTCCATTTCTTTGGGCAGGATTTTATATGATTTTTTGTTTTTCTTGAGAGCTGAACAGTTCTTAAAAAAGGTCAACATAGGAGTGTGCCGTCCTAATGACCTGCAGTGAATAAGTTAATAATATTTTTAGAGACATTTCGGATGTGCAGTTTTGTACCCCATTCAATTTAAGTGTATTAAAGTGCAAGATTCAAGTGACTGTAAAATAGCCCTGATTTTTGAAATTTTTTTATTTTTTATTGAAGGTGCTGCGCATTTTATTCCATATATAAATTTTGTCGAGCATAGCACCATCACCATCACCAAAAACATTTGCAAAAATCACCGCTATTACACTTGAAACTTGCACTTTATTGTTCCCCTTTGTTGACATTTTTTTAACTGTGTATAATGTTTTAAAATCGGATGAATGAGTATTAAATAAACAAAAGGAAGAATGTAAATACTAAGAATTACACAGGCCAACAAAAATGAAAAAAAAATGTTGGTGCGACAAATGTTAAAGCTATTTTTGATAGACTGTTTTGTGCTGATTACGAATCTGTAAGTACAAAGGATCCAACACGTAGAGGTTTTGAGAAAATCGAGATCAAAGTGTCAAAAAATCGGGCTTTTGCAATATTTGAGAAGCTCTAGCAAAGAGTAAAAAGGTGATAGAACCTTCCACTTAGGCTTAGATTAAAGCAAGAACCCTCGACTACTATCCTGAGATACT
>NW_023459082.1:72440-74400 GCF_013731165.1 Rhagoletis pomonella | reverse complement strand
TAGGTTCGTTATTTGAATTGTCAGAAACCCTTGGAGACTGATAAAAATATGAAAACTATTGATGAAAAAGGTACTGACACTGAAAAAAATTAAAAATAAAACTTTCGTCAATCGACAATTTCCCAGTTTTTTATGTAATGAATCTATGGTTTTATGTAGTTTATGGACTAAAATGTAATATTTATTTTTATTTTATTATTACTTAATATGTACTTATGCACATAAATGAAATGTTCATTTTTGAAAAAATACATGCACATTTTTGTTTGAACGATGTAAAATCAATATCTTTTATTCAAATAAGAAATAGTGACTATTCAATTAATTAAAACATTAAAAAGTTCTAAAACAGGCTTCCCCTCCATTAAGCGGACACCTCTCTTGGGCGGACAAAAAATGACTGACGGTGAGTGTCCGCCCAAGGGAGGTTTCACTGTATCTCTATAGGTACTAAGTTGCAGCACTTCCACTTCCAGAGATATGTTGTGTGAAAACTTCAGTTTGTATGTGAGGTTCCACGCCCCCTGATATATCGAAATTATTTTTTTCATTTTATCATCCTGGGAGAGTCTAGATTTGATATCCACAATTTCAAAAATATCGGTACAGCTGTTCTTGAGTTTTTCGAACAGAAAAAAAGGCTTTCAAATTATATACAGTGAAACCTCCCTTGGGCGGACACTCACCGTCAGTAATTTTTTGTCCGCCCAAGAGAGGTGTCCGCTTAATGGAGGGGAAGCCTGTTTTAGAACTTTTTAATGTTTTAATTAATTGAATAGTCACTATTTTTTATTTGAATAAAAGATATTGATATTACATCGTTCAAACAAAAATGTGCATGTATTTTTTCAAAAATGCACATTTCATTTATGTGCATAAGTACATATTATGTAATAATAAAATAAAAATAAATATTACATTTTAGTCCATAAACTACATAAAACCATAGATTCATTACATAAAAAACTGGGAAATTGTCGATTGACGAAAGTTTTATTTTTAATTTTTTTCAGTGTCAGTACCTTTTTCATCAATAGTTTTCATATTTTTATCAGTCTCCAAGGGTTTCTGACAATTCAAATAACGAACCTAAACCACTGCGCAAACCAAACTAAATGTGTGCATAACAATCACATTTTGTGCGGGAAGTCCCCTTTTTCCATTTAGTAGTCCGCCTATGAGGAGTTCGCGTCCGCTCAACGGAGGTTTTTGTTTGATTTGTTATGAAAAGAAATCTTAATGTCCGTTGATAAGAGGTTCGCGTCCGCCCAATAGAGTTTTTGTGTCAATTTTATGCAAAATAACTGTCCGCGTCCGGCCAAGAGAGTGTCCGCTTAAGAGAGAGTAATTTGTTCCGAAATTTATACTTAAAACTTGGTATAGAAAAAATGTCCGCCCAAGGGAGACATTAGAATGTGTATGTGGTATGAGAAATTCAGTTTGTATGGGAGGTGCCACGCCCCCTTTTTCAATAAATCCCATTTTTTCCATGAGTTTTGCGTTGATATTATATATCTCTGTACTAAAGTGCAGCACTTTACGATGAATACTTTCAGAGATATGTTGTATGAAAACTTCAGTTTGTATGGGAGGTGCCACGCCCCTTGATATATCGAAATTGCTTTTTAGCTATTATCATCCTTGGATGGTCTGGAATCGATGTCCAAAATTTCAAAAATATCGTACAGCTGCTCTTGAGTTTTTCGAACAGAAAAAAACGGAAAAAAGGGCTTTTAAAATATATATTAGTATAGATAACAAATGAAATACATTTTTTAATTAAATTTATCCGATGAAAAAATGTTAATGAATATTTTTTTTTAATAATTGCAGAAATTTTAAATTAATTTCAAGTATTTTCCAAAAAAGTGGAAGCATTCAATAGTAAGATTCTTTTATTTCATATCTCAACTTAAATAAATAAAAAACCAGAGCTTTTTAAAAAAATCGCCACAAATAG
>NW_023459082.1:72262-72430 GCF_013731165.1 Rhagoletis pomonella | reverse complement strand
CACGTCGATAATATTACCTATATTAACCTTCATTAATACAACAATTTTCTTTTTTTATTTTCAGTTCGAATTTCGGAGTATTCGTGTTACATAGGGTAGGTTCAGAAGGCGCAGCGGTTGAGCGAGTTAACGACGCTAACCTAAACACTAGATACATACACATATACA
>NW_023459082.1:68383-72162 GCF_013731165.1 Rhagoletis pomonella | reverse complement strand
ATAAAAGCGTTGTATATTAAAAAGTTTTTTTTTTATATTATTTATTTTTTTTGTCTTTCGGTATAAGTTGAATTGGTTTCAAGTAACGTGACCGATAACACGGTCAATATTAATTGAACCAAATTTTTCAATTTTCTTTATTTTTACAACGCTATTATCCGCTTGCAATTTTTAGCTGTAATTATAGATTTTAATCAAAGTTCCTGTACAAAAGTCTAGATATCACCTCGACGGTAGGCCTGGCCGGAAGTAGTTAAATATTGCGCCCAATACATATGCTACAGCAGAAATGGACCACAGGCCATTTCTTTAAATGAAATTAATTGGTGCTCGTATGTATGTATGTACATACTAAAGGTGAACACAAAACATTTTGCTTGCATATGCACAAAATAAACCACACAAATATTTGCGCAAATACCAACTACTACAAACCCAATTTTCCACAGGGCGAAGACGAGTTCGAATCGAAGTCGTTTGGGTGAACTCGAAATAACGTCAAAACGAAGTCGTTTTTTTCCATACAAAATGTAACGTCGTTCCGACGTCGTTTTTTTCTCATCGAATCGAAGTCGTTGCGACGTCCGTCTGGTAAAGTCGTTTGAGTAAACTCGAAACGAATTCGTTTCTTCGAACCCGCAAGTTTTTTGACGAACCCTCGGTCCATGATTCAATAATAAAAGGTTTGCTCAACAACAGTTTTCTCGCTCCCTCTTGACAAAATCAGCTCCCTTAGCAAGGCAATGTGTGTGGGTTCGTTTGTGTGTGCAAAGCTTTTGTAAGGGAGCTAAGGGAGTGTCAAAACTCGAATGTCACTAATAAGCAAACCTTTAATTATTGAATCATGCCCTCAGGCTGGGTATCTAAGCATAAATAAAAGTCATTAATTTTGATAGCAAACCGTTTTTATTATGACAATTTTTTATTATGACAGAATATTGAATCCACAATGTACAGTTGTGCTCAAAAAATTTAACCGCCTACATCTTTTTTTAAGTATTCATAATATTTTTCATATACAATTATTTTTTATTTTGATTTTTTTTTTTATTAAACTGCACGTTCCCTCTATTGGCCTTAATACTAAAAAAAATTATGGGTATGAAGTCTTTTTAAATTTGATATAAAACTATACTTTTACTTTAAATTTTGTATCGCTTTGCAGTTCGCTGATATATCGTTTTTGCGTGCTGCAGGGGAGTCGTTTTTGCGAACCGCCAGTAAGTCGTTTCTGCGGCCCACCGGCGAACTGTGCTTTTCATCCGCTGGCGAGTTCGCCGGCGAGTCGTTTGCGACTGTCGCCGGCGAACAGATTGCTCACCAGAACGAGTCGGAAACGGCGTCGTTACGACGTCGTTTGGCAAATTGCGAATAGGCATCGAACAAGAATCTCATTTGTACTAATTTGTATTTGCGCAAATATTTGTGTTGCGTACTTTGCGCAATAGTCTTATGTTGTCTTTTCACTGGAAGTTAAATTATTTTAATATCTCTTGCAAAATTTTATGCAGGCAAGATTAAAACCAAAAAATAAATAAAATAAAAAACTTTTTAATATACCACGCTTTTATAAATGGACTAAAAAGTAGAAAATAATATTTCTCAGTCCCATAGAATTTGTTTTGATAACTTTTGATTTTGAAATTTTAGCAAAAGTCGTTATAATGAAAAGCGTGGGGCGCATGTTATAGACCTGAATTGATATGAAGGGTAATATATGTATGTATGTGGGTATATGAATAACGACCGCTTAAAATCGATCTCAAATTTGTACTTTCTCTGTAGAAATTTTAGGTCTATGTTATCTATGTAGTTTGACTATTGTCAATTAAATCTAATGCTTTGTATTGCATGCTCTCCACGTTTTTCGTATTCA
The DNA here is from genome assembly GCF_013731165.1 of Rhagoletis pomonella. Taxonomy (NCBI): domain Eukaryota; kingdom Metazoa; phylum Arthropoda; class Insecta; order Diptera; family Tephritidae; genus Rhagoletis; species Rhagoletis pomonella. The sequence goes on along the minus strand of NW_023459082.1, from coordinate 70,286 downwards.
ATCTCATAAATTGTTTATAATGACTTTTCCTAAAATTTCAAAATTAAGAGTTATCAAAAGAAATTCTATTGGACTGAGAAATATTATTTTCTACTTTTTAGTCCATTTATAAAATCGTGGTATATTAAGAAGTTTTTATACCCGAGCGCACTTGTGCACAAGGGTATTATAACTTTGTTCACATAACGGTTGTTTGTAACAGGCAAAACGAATCGAGATAGATATAGACAAATGTATACATAAATGATCAGAATGAAAAGAGAAATCGATTAAGCGGTGAGTGTCTGTCCGTCCGTCCGTCCGTCCGTCCGTCCGTCCGTCCGTCTGTGCACACGATAACTCGAGTAAAAATTGAGATATCTTAACGAAACTTGGTACGTGAACTTCTTTTGGGCGTGGGACGGATGGTATTGAAAATGGGCGAAATCGGATAATAACCACGCCTACCTCCCATATAACGGTAATTTTAAGAAATACGAAAACTGCGATATTTTAGTAACTACTGAAGATAATCCACTCAAAATTGATACTTACAATGAGTTTCAGACGGAAAACATGAATATTAAAAATTTTTGGAAAATGGGCGTAGCCACGCCCACTTATGGTTACATGTGTATATCTTGGTAACCGCTGCACCAATTTCTTCCAAACTTGGCACAATTGTTGGCCTTAGTACAGCATACTAAATGGCTGAAAATTTTAAAAATCGGACAATAACCACGCCTACATCCCATATAACGGTAATTTTCAGAAAAACGAAAACTGCGATATTTTAGTAACTACTGAAGATAATTCACTAAAAATTGATATTTGCAATGAGTTTTCGGCGAAAAATAAGAATATTACAAAATTTTGGCAAACGGGCGTAGCCACGCCCACTTATGGTTACATGTGTGTATCTTGGTAACCGCTACACCAATTTCTTCCAAACTTGGCACAGTTGTTGGTCCTGGTACAGCATACCAACTGGCCGAAAATTTCTAAAATCGGACAATAACCCCACATCCCATATAACGGTAATTTCGAGAAATACAAAATCTTCGATAAATCAGTAAATATTGAAGCTAATTTATTCAAAATTGATGATTGCAACAATTCTTTACCAAGAAATACGTTTATGACAAAATTTTGGAAAATGGGCGTAGCACCGCCCACTTGTGATCACATATATGTATCTCGCTAACCGTTCTAGCAATTTGCACCAAGTTCGGTATGGTTATTGTGCTTGCCACATACAAGAAAACCGTTGAAAATTGTTGAAATCGGACTAAAATTGAGGCCGCATTTCATATAACGGTAAATTTCAGATATGCTTGAAAATTCAATATTTCGAAATTTAAGGACGCTAATTTACTTAAAATCTATACACCCCGGCTTATCATGTAGCGGTAGCTTTCGGAAATTTATATAAATATATATATAGAAATATATTTAATACTTGCGCCGGGTATTTAATGTTCGGCTCCGCCCGAACTTAGACTTTCTTACTTGTTTTATTTTATTTATTTAGTTATATTTTCGTATCCACTCCCAATAAAATTTAAAACTTGTATCAAATAAATCTCGTTGAACATTCTCAAGCTGTTTGAATATTCTCCGTCTGATTTGGTCTTCCGGTAAATTCGGGAGTGGATTTTCGTGATCTTTTTTGTGTACCTTGTTGGCGACAGAAGAGACCGAAGGAGACACAGGTAATACTCCCAAGTATTCAAGGCCTTCGCTGCATCCCGGGAGCAAATAGCTTGGACAATAAGAAGATTCGAACTAGTGCGTTAAACGACGCACAGGGGACAAAAAGGTTGGTGTGTACAAATCAGTTTTGAGAGCGCAAATATGTACCGACTTCATGTTTCTTTTTACAACGCTTTTATCAACTTGCAATGTTGTGTTCCAGAAACTTTCA
>NW_023459082.1:59190-68283 GCF_013731165.1 Rhagoletis pomonella | reverse complement strand
TGAAAGTTTCTGGAACACAACATTGCAAGTTGATAAAAGCGTTGTAATAAAATGATCGGTTCAAAAATCTTTACCGTCGATGTGTGGTGTTACTTGATAAAAAAAAAATCAATCATCTTGCTTTTTACAATTGGCGAACTGAACTGAACGAGAATGGATATGACTGCTGATCAATGGTGCAGGGTTGTTGCGAATTCGCATTCGCATTCGCATTCGCAACTGGGGAGCTTCCGCATTGATTTTAACATTCGAATTCGCAATAATCAATCGAATGCGAATGTTGTGCAAGTGCACCGATAAAACTTATATATGGTAAACAAAATGACAAATTGTAGCCAATATTTTTGCCTGCGGTCGTGGGAGTATTTGTGTAACAAAACTGGTCAAATGTCATATTTATCAACTTTGATAAAAATGTCTTTAAACTTATTATTTCTTAAGCTATATACCTGAGCTATCAATGGGCAGTCATACAAGTTCCAACTTCTACTTAACCTCTGACGTACGTAAAAGGGAACCTAGCCTTTTTAACAATATTTTTTGTTTTCTCTTCTTTCAATACCTGGATTGGTTTTTTCTTTAATATGATTTTTTTAGACCAATCTTAAAAAAACTATTAGACACAAAAGAAGAAAGTGTGCACTGTAATTCTTATCCAAATTTTCGTGATTTGCTTTGAATGCTACATATATTCGTTTCAATAATTTCAAATGGGGCTCTTTGGGGTATTTATTTTTAGCAAAAAATTAATGAACAGTAATTTTGTTTACTTGTCGGGAAATATTTTTTTTATGATGGATATACACTGTCTCTTCTTTGCTATTTAAAGTCAAAAAGTAAGCCCCTTCAATAGGGATTTCCAGCAGAAATGATCAACGTCTGGCTATAAAGAGGAGCGATACTCAAATAATTAAAGAACTATAGGTCTGACCTTTAATATGATAAGTATTACGTAACTATCTGAGATTCAAATGCTTTTAAAAAAACGTGGTGTTTTTTTTTTTAAATAACAGTATTCTTATCCGATTCGGCTGACAGCCACGACTTTGAAAACAGAATTTTTTTCAAAATTTTCATTCCTGGAAAACAATAATTTATTTTCCATATCCACCTATTTACCAAATCAGTCGCAGAAGAAAGTATTAAAAATGAACTACAAAAACTAGATTCTAATTGTTTCTTAAAAATACTTGGCATCCGCGGATGTTAGCTTTTAGATATTCGCATCCGCATTCGCATCCGCGGATGTCTAAAATTCCACATTCGCAACATCCCTACAATGGTGTTCGATCACCATTCACTCCCCCGGAAAAAAGGCGGGATTACTAGGTACTCATGAATTTGATGTGTAAACATATGCGTACGGCAAAGAATAAAAGTACGTTTACATATAAATATAATCTCAATCAAAGCTCGTTAGCTGTTAAATTGGGTGTGCTTGTTATTTTCACAATTTGAGGAAAAGTTAAACTTCTCCTCTGTGCCACCATGGTCCCTTTTTTTTTGGTACACTATTATGCTATTTAAATATATTTTCACTTAATAGTTTATTAATAACACCTTTACAAAACCTCTTTTCCTTGCTAGCGTCAATTTTTGTTTACTTTTACATTTGACATTCCTACTCTTCTTCGCAAATATAATCGATAAAACTAGGTTGGACACCAAAAAGTTGTCGGTTTAATCTGAGATTATTTTATAATTATAATTTTTTATGGCTAGTCTAGGTAAGGTTAGAAATTAAACATTAATCTAACTTAATTTTATTCATTTTGCTGATTTACATCTTTTTATTCATTTTCATATTTAATTCTTTTAATACATGAAATTATCGGTATGATTGATAAAATATAATACTTGTACATATATACTTGTGACTCAAGGACGTTAAGTACTGTTTTTGAGCTTGTAGTTTGAGCATTTCTCTTTGTATATATTCCTAAATTTAGTTTTTCTTTTAGGAATATAATCCGTGGTTCTCCTTCATTTGTCGCTAGGTTTACGTTAAAGTCATTAATACATATAATATACCATCTTTTGATTCCAAAATGGGAAGCTAAGTTCATTTGTTTGGCATTTCCTTCTACTCTCGTCTTCTCTTTGTGAAATCTTGTATGAGCTCTGCTCCAGTACTCAATGAAATTACAGGTTTTTACACGAACTTGCAGGAAGTTACAGGAAAAATGATCCCGTACTCCAAAATCATGTAACTGAGTGCGATTTTTGGAGAGTTGTGTAGAGAATGAAGGTGCAAGATTTTACCCGATGCTTTTTTGTTCCCGTACTTTTTGCTGTTACTCACTTTTTACTCTCACTTCAGACAGTGATTTTGCTGTTTGACCTTGACGAGAAGTATTGGATCAGAGCTATTATATCATCCATACATATGTATATTATACATACATATATTCATATATGTTCATCAGTTATCAACGGTCCCAGTTAAAATGATTTCAGTATTTTTTTAAATTTTCGCCCTGCATTTTTATCAATATTGTTACGATTATCCTTGAAACCTTGAGGGATTTCCCAAATATCCTACGGCTCTTATCGCTGGATTGTTAAATAAATGCTAACGATGACCAAATTGTAGTACAATTAACTTTATTGTACAACAGACAATTTATAGTACTTGCTAATACAGTAAAAATACTTTACAATACTTGCTAAAGCAATAACAATGCTTTACTAAACTTGTTAACACAATTAAACTTATAGCTTGCTTATTCGCAACTAACTCCTCTGCTCACTTTACTTGTAGCTTGCTGACTTGTAACTCTTCAACTCCGCTGTGTCGTGGCTCTTATATACCTGCGCTCGCACTCACGGCAACTCTCGAACGTTCTGAAGTTCATCGCTCATTCTCTTTCTCTCGCTGTTCGCAGTGTTCATCCAACTTGACGTTTCTCTTTGTGGAACATTCTACGTCATTCCTTGAACATTCTGCCTATTTCTCATGGTTCCCTTTGTGTTGCCGCAGTATTCGCCACACTGCCCTCCACCTAAGTCTGATCGTCCCGATCAGACACACTTGCCGCCCCAACCGCTGCAAGTATTTCCAAGTGGACCACTTTCATCTTGGTCCTCGGTCTCCCCATTGTCTGGATTTGATGCACTGCGTCCTTCAGCCGTTTGTTAATCTTCGTATTTTTCCAGTCACATATTTGCTTGGAGGTGAAGCTCTTCTTCTGTTGCGACATGTACAACCACAATGCGTTACTGGACATTGCTTCCGGCTTATCTCCGGGAGTGCACCATCTCACATGGTCCCGCTTCTGCCGGCCACTGGTGGTGACCAGACCATGTCTCTTCTCGTGGGCACCCTTTTCGCCAGATCTATGCCGCATCATCTGTCCATGACACCCAGACTCCCGCCTTCGTGCTGCACTGCCTTGAGCACATCTTGGTACATCCGGATCCTTACGATGAAGCTTCCGCCGTTGTTTCGTATCTCGCTCTTCCGTCGATGCTTACTTCATTGACCGTACATGTATAATCTCACCATTGGCTTCCGACTTAACTGCTCGCCTTTGCCGACCACCTTTTTCGGGACACTTCAAAGCGCGCCTACTGCTTCCACAGCCGGCGTATCACCATTGCAACGTGGTTCAGTGGCTTTCCTCCTGCCGGAAACACTGCCTGGCTCGCCATGACCACTTCCTTGTTGCCTCTTCTTTAGTGAGCTGGTGGAACCGTCACGCTTTTCCTGTATCGGTGAACCTCTTCCTTCTCCTGACGAAACCATTTCGTCTCCATCACTGTCAACCTCTGTCCAACTAACCACTTCCCAGGAGGTCAATCTCCATTCCTCGCCCAAGTAGGAAATCCACTCCGATGATGACTTCATCCACAATGTCTGCCACAATAAACTTCGTGTACGAGGCCAACTCGTCGATTATTACCTCGCATAGTACTTCTCCAAACAGTTGGGTTCGCTCACCAGTTGCGATCTGCAGCTTTGCTTCAGGTAGTGGCCTCACATAAAAAGTAGTCACATCAGGTCGAATAATGGAATGTGACGCTCCAGTATCCATGGTCAGCACTCGCTCCTGCCCATTCACACATCCACCAATAGTGAGGTTGCTCGCATTCCGGCCAATTTGTGAGACGGAGATTATGGGCCCTTCAACTTCTGGAGCCAGCACGCGGCCCTTCCTGCTGGCTCGTTTTAGTTTAACGACTGATTGGAGTTGGATTCGTCTCCCTCAGCCCTGCGTTTGCGTCCTGGTGAATTTTTGAGCCCATTGGAACTTGCACTGCACTCGCGGGCGAAGTGGCCTGGCTTTCCACATTTAAAACATTTGCCACATCCATGCTTTTTCTCGCCCAGCAATTGGATTAGCTTGTTCCGCATTTCATTTGTCTCATCCGGTGTTTCCACTTCCACTCGATGGGCTTTGTAGGCTGGTCTACTTAGGAGTACTGCCGTTTCACGTGTCTGAGCATACGAGACGGTTTCAGCAAATGTTGCCCTTGGATTCGCGTACATCTCTTGCTTGGTATACATGCCCCGCATTCCGTTGATGAACCTCTGGATTTTTACCCTTTCAAGGTGCTCACCAGATGCGTCTCCAATAGCTAAGTGAGCCAACCTCTCGATCTCTGAAGCGAATTCTTGTAGAGTCTCATTTGTTTTTTTGGCAGCGATTCTCCTGCTCCATCTGGTAAGTCTGTCTCCTGTGCTCGCTACCATAACGTCTTTCCACTGCACCCATTAACGCATCGTAACTGTTCCATTCACAATCAGGAATGGTCTGCAAGATTTCCGCTGCAGGTCCTTTTAATGCAACGAACAGTGCAGCGGATTTATCCTCCATGTTCCACTGATTTGCTTCAGCCGTCTTTTCGAACTAGAGTTTAAAGACCTGGAAAGAAATCGTGCCGTCAAAGGATGGGGTTTTTACCTTAGGAGCGTTCGTCGAAGTAGCTGGACGATTCATCTGTAAATCACAATTCTTCTACCTTTGCTTCGACTTTCTCCTGTCTTTCTTCAAGTTTGTCCTGCATTTGTGTAATTTTTTCATCCTGTGCTTCCAGCTGTGAGGATATGCGTGCCTTCTGTGCCTGTAGCTGAGTTTCTAACCGGCATGACACCTGCGCTGATACCTCTGAAGATATACGTGTCTCCAACGCTTGCATCTGTGACGACAGCTGTGATGACATCTGTGACATGCGTCTATCCTGTGCTTGCATCTGTGATGACATCTGTGACATGGCAGCCAATAACGTGTTCATGTCCATAGCTGTTGATGAACTAAGAGCCTTTTGCTGTTCTTCAACCTTCCCGGATGTCTGCTGCATATCCTTCGCCGAACAAGCAGCCTCATCCTTCTATTCGTACTTTGCGGCTGCATCGTCGGGTTTACCCTGGAAGTCGTATTTGTCCTCGTCGATGCCTTCAGCTTCCATAGCCTTCCGTAACCGGTATAACAATTCCGCTTTTCTTCCGGAGGTGGCCAAATTACGCTTTTCCAACTCATGTTTCAGCTCCTCAATCTTTAAGTCCTGAATTTTCGCCATTTTCAGTAGTTTATCCTTCGGGATTTATTTAACAATCCCACTTCTGACACCAATTGTTACGATTATCCTTGAAACCTTGAGGGATTTCCCAAATATCCTACGGCTCGTATCGCTGGATTGTTAAATAAATGCTAACGATGACCAAATTGTAGTACAATTAACTTTATTGTACAACAAACAACTTACAATACTTGCTAATACAGTAAAAACACTTTACAATACTTGCTAAAGCAATAACAACGCTTTACTAAACTTGTTAACACAATTAAACTTATAGCTTGCTTATTCGCACTCACTTCTCTGCTCACTTTACTTGTAGCTTGCTGACTTGTAACTCTCCAACTCCGCTGTGTCGTGGCTCTTATATACCTGCGGTCGCACTCACGGCAACTCTCGAACGTTCTGAAGTTCATCGCTCATTCTCTTTCTCTCGCTGTTCGCAGTGTTCATCCAACTTGACGTTTCTCTTTGTGGAACATTCTACGTCATTCCTTGAACTACTAAACCTATGCCTAAAACCATGCTATGAATATCAAAACCACTTGCAACAAATGAGTCCATACATATGTATGCACACACAAACTTAAGTATGTATGCATATATGTACAATGCCCTATGCACGCGCGGAGTTTGCATAGTCGGTAGTAATAATCTTATGTCCGCATTTCCTCTTAGTCTGCATATGCCTAAATCATTAATGCACACGAGAGTCTCCGGGGGTGACAGGTAATAAGATCAACAGAAATAAAGTCAATTGACTTTATTTCCCACACCTTTTTAAAAGCGAAATAGAATCCATTGACATTATTGCTCTTTCAAACATTAAATTTGCTTAGCTTCGCGGCGGCCCGCGTCCGCGCGCCACACCACGTCACGCTACGCCGCTTCCCCAGATAGAGGGTATTAATGAATTTGAGCCCTCGATATTTCACATTTTTATATTTGTAAGTTATTGAAAGATTTCTGCTGTGTTTTGGCAACAACTTGTCTGCAGTAAAAAAGCGTTAGGTCATGGACTGTTTCTTCAATTTAATAGCGTTCGCTTTATTTTTGTGGCAACGAAACATGTTTTGCAAGTTCTGGATCATTTCTACACTCTTTCTTCAACTATTTATCGTATTCCAGCTGCGCTTTGCGTTTTGTTTTTCGCATCGTGTTTTGTTTATATTAGTCATTTTAAGTTTTAAAAAAAAGCAATTGGTGCTAGTTCATGATTGTGTGTAGATTAATAGCACCACACTGAGGATTTGGCAATAACCTTTTTCATCTATTAAAAAACAACACTTACGGGGCAATGTTTATTGTAAGAACACCATTTTTTTCGATGGATCGACATACTTTAAGCATTGTTGACGCTATTTCCATTTGAATGAGGAAATAGCGTCAACGACTTTATTTCCAAATTTTTGTTGACTTTATTTCGCTTTTGAAAAGGTAATAATGTCAATTGACTTTATTTCGCACCAGGGTGCGAATTTGAGTGAGGAAATAGCGTCAATGACTTTATTTCGAAATTTTTGTTGACTTTATTTCGGTTTTGAAAAGGTAATAATGTCAATTTACTTTATTTCGCACCAGGGTCGGAAACAAAGTCAATTGACCTTATTTCCGTTGATATTGTTACCTGTAACTTCTCCCGGAGGTACTCGCCTTCCCCATACAGGTCGTGTGTGCTCAGCTAACGAACTGTTGCGACGCTAGCAGCGAGTTAGTTTGCGCTCGCTAGTGTACACATACTAAAGCCTGATATACAGTTCAATGCGAGCGTGAGCGTAAGTTTTTTATTTTGACCAATATCTTCGTTATTACTTAACTTTTTGCTATAGTTGAGACATGAAAAGATAGAGAATTAAAACATCTTTCATAATTATAGAATAAAAACTAATTTAAAATGCATAATATGCCTTTTCTTAGAGCTCACACTCAACTGTGTGCGTACGCAAAGCATTCGCATGTGTGTGAGCGTCCATAAGAATACAAATGGTATTCTTTGCCTTTGCGAAAGTTCACGCTCACGCTCGCATTGAACTGTATATCAAGCTTAAGACAAAAATGTTGCGCTGCTATTTTCAATGGCAAGTAGGAACAGGGTGCCTCTAATGAAATCAAAAATTTTCTGCTGCAATCCTTCGAAATTTTCTCATGGGCTATGCGTTACAGCTTCGCAAATTTTCTCTACCGAAACCAAAGATGTATACATAGTGTGACCAACCGTACTTCTTTCGGAAGTAGAGTACTTCTTTTTTCGCTCTCGTACTTCGAAGTACAGTCAAATGTACTTCTTTGCGATATTTTGTACTTCAGGATAGAGATTCTGTAACCAGTTATCGACAAATTTCCGATCGCTATCGCAATTTTTGACGCATGATATAAATGTTGTTTTGCGATAGCGATTCGAAAATTGTCGCTAACTGTTTACAGAATCTCCCCCCAGGTCCTGTCCTTCTCCGAACTTCTGGACCATAGGTGCGAGCGCGGGCTAGAAAAGGGAAAAACAGTTTACGGGAGGAAGGTTATGAAAAGTTACGAACAAATTATTCATATCTCCCCAAAACATCATGTTCATCGCAGAATGACTGCGGTAATACCGATTTTGTGCACCAAAAAAGAGTGTAAATTTGCATACAAAATAAGCCATCATTCCGACTTTGCTCCGATGGAGTAGAATTGTTCCGTTTTGTCGAAATAATTTGAAACCTACTCCTCTACTACGCTCAACTCAAAATGTGCTCCCTTTTGTTGCATCAACAAATCTGTGGACTTTTGGCAAAACAATTTCTCTCGAGTGAGGTCTTCAAAGCAGTAATTCATTGAGTGACTGAAAAGGGAAAACAAGATTGCCATGGTGAATAGGCCATCACAATGGCCCGATTTGAAGTTTTGTGATTGCGTCGTTGCCCACCGATGTAACAATTGTCACGGTAAAGAAAGAAAGAAATAACTTTATATTAATTTTAACTAAGACATTTTAACTTTAGTGATAATTGCTTGCTAATTTAAGCTGCCTTTACACGGGCCGATTTTCAAGTAGATTTTTGTCCATCTACATCACACAGGCCATCACATTGCTCTGTCTAAAGTCTTGTGATTGCGTCGTTGCTCACCGATGTAACAATTGTCACGGTAAAGAAAGAAATAATAACTTTTTATTAATTTTAACTAAGACATTTTAGCTTTAATGATAATTGCTTGCTGGATTAAGCTGCCATTAAGCTGCTTTTACACGGGCCGATTTTCTACTAGATGTTTGTCGTTCAACCAAAACCGACCCGTGTAAATGACAACTCCACTGCAAAATGTAAATTCTTTGGCTAATTGCTTTTCCAGTCGACAGAAATCGACCTTGTAAAGGCAGCTTTAGCCTCTTAGTCCCAGAATACTGTGATACGAGGAGAAATTAATTGTTTTTTTTATAAAAATAAGAAATGTAAATCAACTACGAAAACTTAATTTTTACTCCCATTTTGAAAGTCCGATCAGCTAGTGATCAGTATTACCAAGTTTTTTATTTAAAAAAGCACCAAAGCAGGGATGTTGCGAATGTGGAATTTTAGACATCTGCGGATACGAATG
>NW_023459082.1:33265-56190 GCF_013731165.1 Rhagoletis pomonella | reverse complement strand
TACTTCTTTTGAGCGTAGGACGGATGGTATTGAAATTAGGCAAAATCGGACGATAACCACGCCTACCTCCCATGCAACGGTAGTTTTCAGAAATACGAAAACTGCGATATTTTAGTAACTACTGAAGATTATTCACTCCTAATTGATATTTACAATCATTTTTAGGCGAAAAATAAGAATATTATAAACTTTTGGAAAATGGGCGCAGCCACGAACACTTATGATAACATGTGTATACCTTGGGAATCGCTCCGCCAATTTCTCGCAAACTTGACACAGTTGTTGGCCTCATAAAACATACCAAACGGCTGAAAATTTAAAAATCTGATAATAACCATGCCCACATCCCATATAACGGTAATTTAGATAAATACGAAAGCTTCGATAAATCAGTAAATACTGGAGCTAATTTATTTAAGATTGATGTTTGCAATACTTCTTTAGCAAAAAATTCGCCTATAATAAAATGTTGGAAAATGGGCGTGACCCCACCCACTTATGATCACATATTTGTATCTCGCTAACCGTTCGATCAATGTGTACCAAATAGGGACACGAATTTCGATACGATGATACCATGTCGATACTTTTGGCACTCGATACCGAGTTTTAAAACGATATTTTTTGGAATCGAATACCAGAACCCTAGTATCGTGTGGAATGTCATAAACTCAACACTAAGGGGGAAAAATTTTAGAATAAAAAAAAGTGCTAAATTGAAAGAAATACGCATATGAAAGTGCACCAAGCCAACTCGTTTTAAATTTAAGTATATACGTTACAAAATATGTGGTTGTGAACTGCACAGATGCTTTTTCGTAATTAAGAAGAAAAAAAAATTAATTTTATGTTCCGTCTGATGGTAATTGAACCCGGACCCTCTTGGCCGCAACCAATTGTATCAAGCGTCTTTGCACACTCAGCTACAGCCATACATATAAAGGTGTTTTCAAATGTTGAGTTTGAATCAACATCATAGCGCGCGATTAGTGTATTATCCCTCCAGAAAAAAATTATTAATTAATAAAAAGTAACCTACTGGTAGTTAGCTTTTTTGCGGGATTTCTATAAAATATATAACTTGCAGCTAGCTACAAAAAGCTAACTTGAAACAAGTGGACAAGTAATGCAGGAGTAAAGTTTCTTTAAACGCGTTTCTATTTAAATATCCTGCACTTCGCAAATACTTTTTCGAATTGAAGACAAATAAAAGGAAGATCGAAATTTCATATTATCATTTTGATGTTATGTCTGACGGAGTTCGAATATGGGACCACCTACAGCAGAATATGTAAACAAATATGAAATGTAAAGAAATAACTAAAGTAAATAAGTAAAAAAAAGGAACAGTCCAGCGCCTTCGTCTTGGTCTGCAGGTTGTATCGGACATACAGCCGCTAAATTTAAACGTAGAAATACGTTGTATGGTTAAGAGCATATACAAGTCAAAAACGAAAGCACACACTAAGAAAAAATATCGATAACAAAAGCAATAATAATATCGATAGCAAATTCGATAAAAACATCTATAAAAAAATCGATGAAAATATCGATATCAAAATCGATAATAATAATAAAAAATAAAATAATAATAAAATCGATTACAAAATCTAGCAAACAATCAATTACAAAATCGATAACAAAATCGATTACAAAGTCAATAACCAAATCGATAACGAGATCGATAAAAACATCAATAACAAAACCGATAACAATATCGATAGCAAAATCGATAAAAAATCGATAATAAAACCGATAAAAATATCGATAAGAAAAGCGATAAAAATGTCGACAGCGAAATCGATAAAAATATCGGTAACAAAACAGATAAAAATATTGATGACAAAATCGATAAAAATATCGACAACAAAATCGATAATAATATAATATATATATCTATAATAATACATTTAATAAAAATATCGATAACAAACCCGATAAAAATATCGATGACAAAATCTATAAAAATATCGATAACAAAATCGATAGCAAAATCGATAAAAATGTCGATAACAAAATCGATAAAAATGTCGATAACAAAATCGATAACAAAGTCGATAACAAAATCGTTTACAAAATCGATAACAAAATCCATAAAAATATCGATACCAAAATCGATAAAACATATCGATAACAAAAACGATAAAAATATCGATCATTATATCGATAAGTTCCCAAAATCAATAACATTATCGATCAAAGTTTCGATAACAAAATCGATAAAAATAGCGACAACAGAACAGACAAAATATCGATAAGTCCCGAGAATCACGAAAATCTCCAAAATCCCGAAGCAGTTACCAGATTGAGTCTCTGTGCCTCTATCTATATTCTTTTCTCTACAAATACCTTTACATATTTTAATCTTTTTTTACTACTTACTTTTATCGGTATCCTCATTATACTCTTTTTCTTTATATTTATCTTTGTTTTCACTTTTTTGTTTATCATATTCTTCATATACATATTCCCCTTCATCTTTGCCCTTATATAAGTAAAGTGATTAATTTAACTTTGTCTTAATTTTTGCCTTTATCTTTACGCAACTTTGTTTCTGTTTTTATATTTACCTTTGCCTTTATACTTTTCTTTATCTACATATCTACGTACTCACCTTTATTTTTATTCTTGGATTGGTCTTTTTCTAAGTGTATAATATGTATAGACATATGTACATAGATCACTAAAAAATCCACATTAACTGCAATCAACATATTTATGTACGAAGTGCTTTGGTATGGGAAATCATTTATGCCCATATATTTGAAACAAATAAACATACTTAGAAGACATCAACCAATACTTCCCATATACCCAATGAAAGGAAAACTCTTGAATTTTTGATTAAAGAAAACAAAAACCAAATCATTTGTGCGGTTTTTGAGCATTTTGGTAATAAAAAAAAGTTGCAAATTTTTCAACAACTTTTTGCCTTAAAATGCTCAATGTTTGTTGAATTCATATAAAATCTGTACACGATAATATTTCTATTGCTCCAAAGAATCTATATCCCGAAAATGAAAGTTATATCTGCAAATCATAAGCTTTTGGAGCACTTTAAAGGCTCAAAATTGACCCCAAAATAGGGCAATATTTACTGTTGTTTCTAGGACAGAGACCGATTCGGTTACTCTGTCGATAGGCTTGGAGTTTTATCTTTGAAATGCCACACTTTTCTTTGAAATCGCTTCATTAGTTCTCGTGCAATAAGTGTTTTCGTGAAGCTCTAAAAATTACAACTACAACTTTTCATCATAGCCTCCATATCGTAAGATACGACGTATTCTACGTCAAAAAAAGTAAAAAAAAATATTTTGTTTTTCCTATTGATATTTTATCTCCAAAGAATCTATATCCCGAAAATGAAAGTTATATCTGCAAATCATAAGCTGCTGGAGCACTTTAAAGGCTCAAAATTGACCCCAAAATAGGGCAATATTTACTGTTGTTTCTAGGACAGAGACCGATTCGGTTACTCTGTCGATAGGCTTGGAGTTTTATCTTTGAAATGCCACACTTTTCTTTGAAATCGCTTCATTAGTTCTCGTGCAATAAGTGTTTTCGTGAAGCTCTAAAAATTACAACTACAACTTTTCATCATAGCCTCCATATCGTAAGATAAGACGTATTCTACGTCAAAAAAAGTAAAAAAAATATTTTGTTTTTCCTATTGATATTTTATGCCTAAAAGTAGTTAGTTACAAGCTAGTTACATCAAATGCAGAGGTAACCACCCTCGACTACATCTAATGCAGAGTTAGTTACTTAGCTTTCGTCAAAGAAAATATACAGATAATAAGTGACTTATAGCTCCTTCCTAATCAACTTAAAGTTAGCTTATAGTTAGATACATTTCCTGCCGGGATGTCATACCATGTATGTGTGTACGTATTGTCACCGCTGTTCATGCTTTGTATACTTTCTTAATTAAATATGAAAAAGCATCCGAGACGTGCAAAACGCCATCCGTGTAGTGAAAAATGCTTAATTTTAATACGGGCGTATTTGAATTGAATATTTCCATTAGGGGAATTCGCTCTTATGTGTATTCGTTGTATGTTGTGTAATCGTAACTGCATGAGCGTGTGATTTGTTGTTGCTAGCGGTACATCAAAAACACATGTAACAACAACCACATGCTCGTCCAGTTACACTTACGCAGGATACAGCGAATACACAGAAGCGCGAATACCACTATTATATCGATGGCTGAGTGGAAGATCGACCTATCTCGGCAGCCGGTACGAAAACGCCCTATCTCAGAAAACTTTTCAAGAACGCCCTACTTCAGTATTTTATTGAAAAACAACCTATTTCAGAATTTTATTGAAAAACACTCTATCTCAGAATTTTGTTGAAGAACGCCCTATCTCAGAATTCGGTTCAAAAACGCCCTATCTCAAACGAAAATACATTGAAAATAAGCTGAGATAGGGCGTTTTTGAATCGGCAGCTGAGGTAGGGCGTTATTCTACCAAATTCTGAGGTAGGGTGTTTTTCAATCAAATTGTGAAGTACGGCGTTTTTGAAAAGTCAACCTATTTCAGAATTTTATTGAAAAACACTCTATCTCAGAATTTTGTTGAAGCACGCCCTATCTCAGAATTCGGTTCAAAAACGCCCTATCTCAAACGAAAGTACATTGAAAATAAGCTGAGATAGGGCGTTTTTGAATCGGCAGCTGAGGTAGGGCGTTATTCAACCAAATTCTGAGGTACGGTGTTTTTCAATCAAATTGTGAAGTAGGGCGCTTTTGAAAAGTCTTCTGAGATACAACGATGTTGAAAAATTTTCTGAGATAGGGCGTTTTGGTACTGGCTGCCGAGATAGGTCTATCTTCCACTCAGCCATCGATATGTACGTAGTGTATGTATAATGGAAAATCCATTTTGTTAAGACTTTTCACTTGATTTAAATGCGAACATTTTTAAACGGTAATAAAATAAAAAAAATTTTATTCTTCTAACGCGTTTTTTTCTCAGTGAAGGATAATGTTATTAACAGCTCAATCTAATATTACCGGCGAGAGTTTTTCTAGGCACGCACGTAAGTGTTTTCTCAGAGTTGCCTTTGTGTCAAATTTATTGAAGTTTGCTGAGAAAAATTTGAATTTATAGTCGCGCCAAAATGCCAATTGAGCATAAACGTCAAATCGAAATGTCTCGCAAGACAAATCTTGGAATTTGAGTTAGCTTTATACGCACGCATATAAGGTTGGCCTGTAACAATTCTTCCCGATATAAATTGGGCTTTAAAGTGCAGAAATTTGTACTATGGTAAGGATTGCTTGTGGTGAGATTTGAACCCACGGCCTCGGTGTTTAAGTCAATCTCTACGTGTTTTAATAATAACAAAGTCCGGCTCTTACACAATATGTTAGTGTTTGGCCGAACTTCTCCTTCGATTTGTCGCGTGGGCCTTAATGTTGTGGCACAAAGGGGGTGCCTACAGTTTTATGTCGACTCTGAACGGCGATTGTATTTTATGGGAAGCTGTTTTTCATTTTCAAGGTTTTCGCACTTCTAACCACTGCACCCCAGTGGCCTCTATGCGAGACCTATATTCAGATAAATCTTTTGGTTTTTGGTATCGATATTTGGAATATCGAGTCTTTTTTTTCCGATATTAATGGGTACCCGATATTTTTAAAGCGATACTTTAAATGAGTACCATATCGATACTTTCCGTTCGATATCCAAACTCGGTATGATTATTGTGGTTGCCACATAAAGACAAAACGTTGAAAGTTATCGAAATCGGACTAAAATTACGCCCACTTTTTCATAACGGTAAATTTCAGAAATGCTTGAAACTTCGATATTTCGAAATTTAAGGACGCTAGTTTTACCCAAACAATCCCTTGAAAAGAAGTATCATTTCGGAAAGGTGAAAAACTATATTGAATACTTGCGCCGGGTATTTAATGTTCGACTCCGCCCGAACTTAGACTTTTTTACTCGTTAAGAAATAATTTAGGTGAGTAAATTAGGTGATTTAGTTAAATAAAAAATGTAAAGGTTATTAGTTTTTAATAATGCTTTTCTAGTACTTGAATTTAAAAATTGGAACATTTTGGAACATATTTTTTTGTAAAAATATAGCTTATTCTACGGATAAATGCAATTTTGAAATGTTTACAAATTAAAACTTAAAAAGAAAATTTCTTTTCCATTTCCTGGACAGCATTTATATGATTTGCTTTTGCTAAACTCGCTAGAGAGACTGATAGACCTGTACATAAGAAACGCGATTCCTTGTGACTGTCTTTCAAGAGCTCAATATGCTTATTGCAAGAAAAGGTCAGTGAATACCGCTCTGAACACATTGGTAAAGTTTTCAGAGGAAGTCTTCAACAATGTCGCTCCAGAAACCAACCTAATAAGAATTATCTACTCCTTACTTCGTGACATAATTGTCGCGGCGGGTGGGGGAGCGTCTGCACTCAGTGCAGAGTCCTGGTTAAGGGACGATTTCTATACACCCTTTTTGATCCGGCTCAAGGTTACCTGAACCAGGTAACTAGGTGGGCGATCAACAGCGGCTGTCGTAGAAGCCTAGCATTGAGGAAAGGGTAGGAAAATGTCGGTTGCCTTGTACTGCTGTAGGGGATCTATCCGTTAAAGGTGGGGTCTCTCGGGCAAATTAATTCATTAGCGCTAGGAATCCAAATTTAAGCCTATATGGTTTTAAGGAAGTCACTAGGGAAGGCTACACTTGTAGAACAGGAATTAGAGCATTAGAAACGACACCTACGCTGCTGCTTAACATATTTACATATGTTGAACACGGCGCCTGCGGATATTGGAGACGGAATTGTCGCAGCACGAGCTGCTATTAGGCTAAGAGAAACCGGGCCCTTTTATAACATAAAAAAGGGAAATAACACGTTTCCCTGCTGCAGCAAATGTTTTTTATATGGCACTTTAAAACACGTAACCTCTCAAGAACTAGTCATGGGGGTTCAGACAAGCCATTGTGCAATTGGTATTCATGCGGTGAAACTGGGAATTTCAACTGATCCTTTTGTATCAGCTGTCAAGAGGAAGATGAGGTATAATCATCTCCACACTTTCTTTTATACTGTCCAACCTTCAGCCACATTCGAAATTTCGTAATCGGCTTGCGGCGTTAACTTAACCCAACCTAAGCTGTACTTCTTTGAGCTATGAAATAGTTGGTCACATTAAGTATACACTAGGGCGGGTCGAAAATCTAACTTTTCTCAAATCCCTGAGTAATAGAGGAAATATATTGTGTCATGAAGTCATCAACAAGCTTGCAAAATATTAGTCTTTTATTTTAATTGTAAGAGCCCGCACATTGCCCGCCAAGTGACCCACAGCACACTAGTCCAATAAGAGCTTGTTAAAAATTCTGGGTTCAGCAAAAAGGTTTGGTGCATATATAATTTTAATTATTGTCTTGATAATTGCACTGACCTATAGTCAAAAGATTTATAGAACAGTATTAATATTGCTGGCGTACATTTAGGCCGCTGGTTCCAAATATTCTAATTTTTATTTAATAGCAGCTATAGTTTGCGAATTTTGGCAAAGTTAGGAACAATTTCGGTAGCTCTAATAGAAAGGTCATTACTTTCCATCATCGTGGAAAAATTTTGTTTATGCAAATGACTATGGAAACACTGAACAGGCACAACATCTACAAACACTAATTACACGGTGTCCTTGAACCAGATTCAACTGAATCGGTCTGGAACGATGGAATTTCCGATTCGACTATTTTGGGGGAGTGTTCCCGAGTTAGAATACGGGAAGTTCAAAATCGTGGCAAGTGCCGATTTCAAAAACGGTAACTTTTTCGATTTTCAGATAGGTTTTCTATAAGGTTCTAGATGAATGATTATATATATTTACATATATACAAGTCGATTGTATACATATATATGATATATGCATATATATGCAGGCCCGACTATAAGGTGGGGGTTTTCCCCCCCGGTCTCGGATTTTTCCTTAAATTTAGTTGGAAGATAAAAATTATTTAAATTTTGTTAAATTCGATTATTTAATATTCACATAGCTTTTATAATATCCAATAAATGCGAAAGCGCATGTCTAGATGCACATGGTGGGAAACATAGAAAGGTTCCGAAGTCAACACGTTGTCTAAATGTTGTCATCTCAATGATTTTCCCATGGTTAATCAAACATTTTGAGCTCGAAATTGTAGAGCGACCTTCAAAGAGATTCGAGGGGAAAATCAGAAATCAACAGAAGACGATTTTCTTGCATACAGCCAATCTGAGCTTAAAGGAAGGCATTTGACTAAAACAATAAAAACTATTTTACGCATTCACTTGATCCATACAACAGTATAGCAAAACAAATTCTGGCTTAAGACGAAGTTTTTCTATAAAAACAAGGACATTCTCCACATACTACGAAAATACTTGGTATTTTTCAAAATCACTGAATATGGATAATAACGTTGGAAATTCGTTTAAATAAAAAAAAAATTCTAGGGTCTCGTATTTGGTACCGGCCCCGGACGATAATACAAGCTTATATTATTAAATGAAAAAAACTAACTAATAAAAGAACACCTGTAAAGTAATAAGAGTTTATGTTTAATTTTTTGAAACCAGATAAAAGTTGGCCGTTATAAGTGGACCAAAAGTTGGCGGCTATTGTAGTAGACGACTACGAAATTCCCACAGGCTATACATGTATATACAACTGCCAAAAACGTAAGCAAATTTTTTTTTCAAAATGTTCTTTTTGATGCAGAAATGCATCTGGATGCTCTAGGGATATTCCTACCTCAAAAAGAAAATTTTGAAAAAATGTCGCTTGCGTTATTTTCGTGGTTAGGGTTCGATATTTAAAAAATTACTCATATACAGTCTTAGCTATTTTATACTTAAATACGAAAATGTCGGCAAAATATCGAAAAAGTTACCGTTTTGAAATCGGCACTTGCCGCGATTTTGAACTTCACGTATTCTAACTCGGGAACACTCCCCCAAAATAGTCTAATCGGAAATTCCATCGTTCCAGACCGATTCAGTTGAGTCTGGTTTAAGGACACCGTGATTAGTTTACTTATGTTTATGCATACAATATACAAATTGCAAATAAGTATAGGAAAATTTTGTTCAACATTTTTTTTTTTATAATAATTTGTTTATAATTTGAACGATTTTCGTCATATTATTATCATAAATCAGTAACAGTAAGTCTCGCCTTCAATTTGGTAGTTATTACTTACCGATCGAGTAACATTTACCAAAGTTATGTCGAAAACCTTAAGTGGATCTCCAGTTTTTTTTCTAAAAAAAATGTTTGTTCTTCTGTAAAAATAACTTTTAAAATAAATAAAATAAAAAAAAAACCTTTTAATATACAACGCTTTTATAAATGGACTAAAAAGTAGGAAATAATATTTCTCAGCCCACAGAATTTGTTTTGATATCTTTTGATTTTGAAATTTTAGCAAAAGTCATTATAAACAATTAATGACATTGAAAACGAAAAACGCATGCAGTACAAAGCATTCGATTTCATTGACAATAGTCAAACTACATAACATTCTACAGCGAAAGTACAAATTTGAGATCGATTTTAAGCGGTCGTTATTCATATGCCCACATAAATTCATATGTTACTTTTCATATCAATTCAAGTGTATTACATGCGCCCCACGCTTTTCATTTTCAATGTCATTAATTGTTTATAATGACTTTTACTAAAATTTCTAAATCAAAAGTTATCAAAACAAATTCTGTGGGATTGAGAAATATTTTTTTCTACTTTTTAGTCCATTTTTAAAAGCGTTGTATATTAAAAAGTTTTTGAAAATTTATAAGGGAAAATTATAGTTTTTGTAAGTTTTATCTTAATATCTTAAAAACTTGTAGACTTATTGAAAAATGATAAATGAACGTGAGGCACTAAATTTAATAACCCTTAATTTGATATATCGTCCTGTTTATAACAATTAACGCATTCCATATTACAATCCAATGTTTCATTTTCAAAATTCATACACTTTGCTTCAATTGCGCGGGCTAAAGATAAGTTTTAAATAAATCTTTCGTGGCCAATAACAATTGGCTTAGACCTAAGACATCATAATATTACTATTAAAATACGGCCAAATGCCTTCCCCCATACAAAATCGACCCAGCCTAGTATTATAACTTTGTTCACGAAATGGTTGTTTGTAACAGCCAAAAAGAATCGAGATAGATATAGACAAATGTATCAGGAACCGAAAATAACAGTTATTTTTTAACAGTCAAACATGTTCAAATATTTTTAAAGTCCGAAATAAAAGTAGTTTCCTAATAATAAACAAACCGCTTATCCAAATTAAGCAAGTTTGGTATCAAATGAAAGAGGACTAAAGTAGCTTTAAGATTGAAATGTCTAAACGAAAAAAGCCACCTATTGAAAAATATTTCAATAAAAAATATTGTTTAATTACCATAGAACAGACCTTGGGTCAGGCATATGAATTTCTTTTGTATTAAATTATAAAAAAAAATATAAATAGAGGAGATAGAGAGATAGAGAAGATATTTCGGTTTTCCTTCATTTAATACCAAATTTGTTTAATTTGGATTAGCGTTTTGTTTATTATCAGGAAAGGACCCGTTACTACTACTACTTCTAAATATATATTATTCGAAAATACTGCTTCAGATAATACGCTTTTTAAAATACATTTATGCAAGTTTTATGTACACTAGGTATGTAATAAAAAAAAAATTTTAAGTTTCATAAATTTCATTTTATTTACATAAAATTAACACAGAACTAAAACATTTTTACTGACTTCAAAAAAGGGGAGGTTATCAATTCTTCGGAGTGTTTTTTCTTCTTTTATGTATGCCACCGCACAACTTTGGACCGCGTGAACCGATTTCAATATTTTTTTTTTTATCGGAAAGAAGGTACCTTAAGGGTCGTCCCGTAAATTAGTTAATATTATTTAAAACTTTTAGATCTAAGACATCATAATATTACTACTACAATACAGTCAAAGTATACACATCAAATTCAGAATATCCACCAAAATTTTTATGGAAAACGAGCTCCAATAAAAATCAATTAAATCATGCCTCTTGAGGACTGAGCACAATAATGATTTATAGTGATTATGAACTCAAAAAAATTATTTGATTCAATCTCAATGATGATTCATAATAGCGGAACTTCTAAAAAAAAAAAATTATCAAAAATTCATTAAATTCGAATATGTATGGTTCATCGACGTACCATTTGTAACCAAAACAAGTAAAAAAGTCTAAGTTCGGGCGGAGCCGAACATTAAATACCCGGCGCATGTATTAAATATATGTTTTTCAACTTTCCGAAAGCTACCGCTACATGGTAAGCCGGGGTATATCAATTTTGAATAAATTAGAGTCCTTAAATTTCGAAATATTGTAATTTCAAGCATTTCTGAAATTTACCGTGATAAGAAAAGCGGCCGTAAATTTAGTCCGATTTCAATCATTTTCAACGTTTTGCTTTTATGTGGCAAGCACAATAACCATACTGAGTTTGGTACAAATTGGTAGAACGGTTACCGAGATACATATATGTGATCATAAGTGGGCGGTGCCACGCCCATTTTCCAAAACTTTATCATAAACATATTCTCTAAATTACCGTTATATGGGATATGGGGCTGGTTATTGTTCGATTTTTTAATTATCGGCCATTTGATATGCCGTACTAAGGCCAACAACTGTGCCAAGTTTGGAAAAAATTGGTGCAGCGGTTACCAAGATATACACATGTAAAAAAAAACTTTATAATGTTCTTATTTTTCGTCTAAAAATTATTGAAATATCAATTTGGAGTGAAGAATCTTCAGTAGTTACTAACATATCGCAGTTTTCTTATTTCTGAAAATTACCTTTATATGAGATGTCGGCGTGGTTTTTGTCCGATTTTGCCCATTTTCAATATCATCCGTCCTACGCCCGAAAGAAGTGGACATACCAAGTTTCGTTAAGATATCTCAATTTTTATTCGAGTTATCGTGTGAACAGATGAACTGGCGGACAGACAGTCACCGCTTAATCGATTTCTCTTTTCATTCTGATCATTTATGTACACATTTGTCTAAATCTATCTCGATTCGTTTTGCCTGATACAAACAACCGTTATGTGAACAAAGTTATAATACCCTTGTGCACAAGTGCGCTCGGGTATAAAAATGAGAAAAATTAATGAAATATTAAAATTTTTCTTTAAATCCAACAATTTTTAATGAGCTTGAGGCCGTTTTTAATGAAAAACTTTTTGTAGAAAAGCAACAATAATGTGCAAAATGGTAGAAGTGATAGCTATTTCGGAAATCACCACATTTCCTCATCAGACTTCTTTCAGTAGGCTTCGAACCGACGATCCCACTCAATCAGCCATTTGCTTATGCACTGTGCTAAGCTCGCCTTGTACATTATCGTTGCTTATTTCCACTGTTTCACTTGCTAAGCCAACTACAATCAAGCGCAGCTATTCCGCTGCAATTCACTTGATCGTGTGGTTGTTGGTTTGGTTGGTTTTATGTTAATATTTTTATATCCGAGCGCACTTGTGCACAAGGGTATAATAATTTTGTTCACATAACGGTTGTTTGTAACAGCCAAAACGAATCGAGATAGATATAGACAAATGTATACATAAATGATCAGAATGAAAAAAGAAATCGATTGAGCCATGTCTGTCTGTCCGTCCGGCTATCCGTCTGTCCGTCTGCCCGTGTACACGATAACTCGAGCAAAATTTGAGATATCTCAACGAAATTTGGTATGTAGGTTTCATTTATCCAAGGTAGGTTGGTATTGAAAATGGGCGAAATCGGACTGTATCCACGCCCACTTCCCATATAACGGTAATCTTCAGAAATACGAAAACTGAAAGAGAACAAAAACAAATAACTTAATGACGAGCACACCTAAAAGTTAAACATTCTAACAAATAGAATTATTAGCAAAAACCAACAATACCAGCAACCACATGATCAAGTGAATTGCAGCGAAATTGCTGCGCTTGATTGTGTTGGCATAACAAACGAAAAAGTGGGAAAAAAGTTTTTCATTAAAAACGGCCTCATGCTCATTAAAAACTGTTGAATATAATGTTTATAAGGCCATAAAACAACAAAAACAAATAACTTAAGGACGAGCACACCTAAAAGCTAAACATTCTAAAAAATAGAATTATTAGCAAAAACCAACAAAACCAACAACCACATGATCAGATGAATTGCAGCGGAATAGCTGCGCTTGATTGTGTTGGCATAACAAATCAAAAAGTGGGAAAAAAGCAACGATAATGTACAAGGCGAGCTTAGCACAGTGCATACGCAACTGGCTGAGTCAGTGGGATCGTCGGTTCGAAGCCTACTGAAAGAAGTCTGATCAGGAAATGTGGTGATTTCCGAAATAGCTATCACTTCTACCATTTTTTCACATTATTGTTGCTTTTCCACAATAAGTTTTTCATTAAAAACGGCCTTAAGCACATTAAAAATTGTTGAATATAATGTTTATGAGGACACAAAATAACAAAAACAAATTATTCTTTAAATCTAAATTTATGATGTATTACAATAATGAAATTGCTATTTTCCCTCAGCTGAGCACGCGGTTATTTTATGCCGGGCTTAACCCTCTCTCTCTCTCTCTCGGCCGCGTCGGAATACTTCCGCATTAGGCTTATTTGGGTTCCGGGACACAGCGACATTGGGGGGAACTGCGTGGCTGATGAGCTGGCCAGGGAAGAAACCCGTGAAACGTTACCACCGAATAAAGAGCGGCTGGGGGTGCCATTGATCGCTGGCGGTTCGCTCTTGGATAAATGGGCCTCATGTCAGCTCAGCGAACGCTGGGCGAATACCATGACATGTGCGATCGCAAGGTCCTTTTGGCCGAGGGTGGACCGGGGGCGATCGAGGGCACTCCTCGCACTCACAAAGCCACAGCTATCACTTCTGGTGGGGGTTTTAACGGGTCACTGTCCTATCGGTATCCATGCAGTTAGGCTGAACATTCTGCCGGACCCTTTGTGTCGCTGTTGCCTGGAAGATGACGACACCTACCTTCTTAGATGCCCAGCGTTTGCGAGGCTAAGGTTGAAGTACTTTGGCTCTCACTTTCTAAACAGCCCCGAGGAGCTCTGGGGCATTGAGATCAGCCGTATTAGTAAATACATAATCGGCTCGGAGCGTTTTAACGATAAAGTTTAGGGGGCCTTTCCAAATTGTGGTATCACAAAGGACAATCTTACATTGTCCAAGTGAGCTCCGGTTACACGGGGCTGCCACCTTACCTAACCTAACCTAAGCTAACCCTCTAGTAGGCAGAACCGCCTCCAGACGGTCGTTAACTAAACACCTTTTTAGTGCACCTATAATAATTTTTTTCTATATTCGTAAGGCACGATCTTTAGACAAAAATCGTACCCTTACGGCGAAGTAAATTTTAATCCGTTATGTCAGTCCGTTTTATTTTAATCGGAAGTTGAATTACAGATTTTGAAAACACGGTTAAAATTAATTATTTCTTGCTATTTAGTAATTTCGTAATTAAAGAAATTTTTTCTTTGGAAAAATTTTTTGATATAAAAAATTCGGTGAATTTCGTTGTTAAAAGCACCGTA
The DNA here is from genome assembly GCF_013731165.1 of Rhagoletis pomonella. NCBI lineage: Eukaryota > Metazoa > Arthropoda > Insecta > Diptera > Tephritidae > Rhagoletis > Rhagoletis pomonella. The sequence continues at coordinate 41,551 of NW_023459082.1, read as the reverse complement.
TTTTAATATAAGTTTTATAATTATGTCACCATCCGAAATGGAGAAAATGGATGGTCTACAGACCGGCTTGCCGACATATAAAACCCCAGTTTTGTATTTTGACCGTCTGAAGATGGGATTGCCGGTTCGTAGGTCAACATTGTGTAAGAGAAAGCTGAAAATACTTCATAGTATATCGGGGAGCCCGTCTCCATACGGTCTTGGTTTTTCTCCCCTGTGGGAAAAAGTTACTGTCATAGATCGAAATGGATATCATTTTTGGATTTCTCGCGCTAAAATCACCCATTCCTGAATTTTTGAGCTCATAAAAAAATTGGCCTACTAGAGGGTTAAGTGTAGTTATGTTCAACAAAAACGTGTTCTGTTTCACCCGTTTAGTTGGGCGCCAATGATTTGCTTCACTTTGTTTTGTCAGTCCAAGCAGGAATCCCGATTAACTGTTGTTCGGTAGCTCGTTTCCAATGGGATGGTGACAAGCAAGTGGCTGACTTACGTTTGATTATTTTGGGATAATCGGCGTATGGTAGTCCGATTGCTGTCAAATGAATAGACCTGGATTAATATTCACAACCTGTTTATTTCCACATGTAACAACCTGGTTGGGGATTTGCCGGAAGGGATGTGGTGGAACAATACCCATAAGAATTGTCCCCAGGTATACGACTTCTGAGTATTGACTTTAACCAAACCTGATACCAGAAAAAAAAACTTTCAAACATAATACAAATTTTAGAAAAATGCAACAAATTTCCACCAGAATTTTGAACTTTCTAATCTGAATTCTTGGATATGCCTCATGAAATTTTAGTAAAATTAGTGTAAGTTTTAAACAGAACTTGTTTCATAAAAGAAGTGCAATTTATAAAAACTGACGCTGATTTTTTTAATGTTTTCTTTTTGCAAACGTTCTTTCGCATTTTCTTCTAATTCATCTTTGTATGGAAAAAAGCCACCAGCAAAAAAAGTATCAAAGATCTATGTAGTTTTTAGCCGCGTAAGACTTGAGCCTTGTAACTTCCTTAATATATTTTAACTACATTGCATTTGAGTATGGAGAAGCAACTATCTGGAAGTATTTTACATAAAAAATTTACTAAGGGTAGCCTGGTTGGTAGATGCAGTTAAAGAAAATGCATGAAAAGGCACGATTTTTTTTAATTCAAAAAAATGTAAATATTTCAAAAACGGTAACACTTTTACCTGAAAATTTTTAGTTCAATGCATTTAGTTTTATTTGTCCCCCGAAAAATACCCCTTTTTCTTTCTCAGTTGTACCCAAAGTCCCCCAATTGGTTCTTATCTGAACCCCTTTCAGCATTTTAGGCCTGGCAACCCTAACTGTCCTGACATTTATCTACTATTATACAAGTATAACCTTTAGTTACAATAATAAATTATGAACGTATGAATATAGGAGACTGCTTTGCAAATAAGTATATAAACAGCTCACTAGTAATTTAGAACTTGTTAATGATAAATACATACATATGTAGTTTTGATGACTGTTCCAAAATCTCGCAACGGCATGACAAAGTAAAAACACAATACTTGGGCACCTCCTACGAAGGGTACACACATCGTTACTTAATTGACTTGAAATATCCAGATACATGCATACTTATGTACATAATTCCATGTACATATGTATGTATGTAAGTATACCTACATACGTGTATGCATTACTTTTAAGGTCTGAAGCCACACATAATGACTTAATTTTTAATCTGTTACACCCAATTCAACGCACAGTTCTCCATTGTCCATACAATAGTATACACTAATGCAAGCGGGCATTCAATTTACACATGAGCATTAGCGTGGACCGAAAATCCGCTTTTATAGAATTTATATTGCTTCTAGTAAAAATATTGTTCATCGTGCTCTAAAAAAATCTGTGCGAAAGATTAATATTGTTGGTCAATATCTTAGGCTCGCCCATGTACTCCGAAGTTCAATGTGTTAAAATTTTTTTTCTTAGCTTACTTCATTGGCAGATTTCATTCTCTACAAAAGAGATTACGATACCGAATTATGTACTTATTACTTTCGAATATAATTGTAATTTTAGTAAAAAAAAGTCTTAATTTATTTATTTTTCCATGAGTGGAGAATAATTAATATATTACTAATTATATAAAAAACTAAATTCCACACAAAAAGGTCCTTTTTTCAAAGAAAACACACTTACATATAATATGTTTTCTTATTAAAGTTTTGATAAATTAAATTTAAAGTCTTTATGTGACCTTTTAATACATTGGAAAAAATTAGAGATTTACAGCTGATTTTAATATAAGTTTTTATAATTGGGGTGTATGTGTAATGGCGTTTTCTTTTCTTGAAAAAATTGCCACCTTCGTATAGCGCAACATTATCAGAGTGCAACATTTTAAATAAAGAGCACGCAATATACATGTGAAGATGCTGAGAAAAGAACATCGAAACTTGACAGCCATCGCGCAGGGCAGAATAAAAGCAACATTAAGACTTATTATATAGGGCAACACTGATTTTGTTTCCTAAAATGATAAAGCTCTGTCTGATAGACTTTTTTGTGCTGATTGCGAATCTATAAGTATAAAGTTTCCATCAGCTTTAGATTTTGAGAAAAACGTGGTCAAAATATCAAATAATCGTGTTTTTTGCAATATTTGAGAAACTCTGGCAAAAAAACAAAAGGTGATAGAACCTTCCACTTGGGCTTAAATTAGCTAGAACTCGTCGACAACTATTCTTAAATACCATTCATTCATCTTGACTTGATGGGCACTTATAGTTATGTATTGAACAATAACAAAATACTGGAGTATAGTGCTATTGGGAGAAAGAAAATTGTGCCAAAATCCGTTTTTGCTGTTCAATAAATGACTATAAGTGACCCTATAAGTTAACCCTAAGGTCCAGGGATGATATTTTCAGAGATTATAGTTAAAAGTTCAAGCCTTAATTTAAGCCTAAGTGGAAGGTTCTACCGCAATTTGTTTTTTTGCTAGAGGTTATCAAATATTGCAAAAGCACGATTTCTTGAAACTTTGACCACGTTTTTCTCAAAATCTAAAGCTGATGGAAACTCTACACTTACAGATTCGTAATCAGCGCAAAAAAGTCTATCAAAAGCAGCTTTAAAATTTCGGAAACAAAATTTTTTCCCATTTTTGTAGTGAATTATTTATATACATATGAGCCGTACAGTGCACACATCGATTAACTCCACTTTTTGAAAAATCTTAAATTTAAGTGTCAAAGCACTTGGTATAGTCAAGACTTATTACGTTTATAATAACTTTATATAACATACAGTAGTAAATAATATTTGTAAGAACATTATATATTTGATTTTATAAAATAAATGGAATTTTAAAAAATTATGTACATTATTTGATCGCATCTCCCAAATTTTGTTGATGGAGTTAATCAATTTGTGCACTGAAGGCTCATATATTACTTCAATTCTATTACATTCACCCCATGTTCATAATTTTTTTATAAATTTATATATTATATATATTTTGGGCCATTCCAGCGAAGACGACACCTCAGGTAATAAAATAAATTACATAAATTGTGTTTAAATCTGTAAAAACAGTAAAACAGGGAGAATAATTCTTTAGAAATAGATTTTTATGGATTTATTTTTCAATATTTTCTATATTTTATTGTTATAAATGTATATCGACTGCTGGGTGGAAGATCGACCTATCTCGGCAGCCAGTTCGAAAACGCCCAATCTCGAAAAACTTTTCAAAAACGTCCTATTTCAGAATTTTGATGAAGAATGCCCTATTTCAGAATTCGTTCCAAAAACGCCCTATCTCAGCTGCCGATTCAAAAACGCTCTATATCAGCACATTTTCAATACATTATGAAGTGAGATAGGGCATTTTTGAATCGAATTTTGAATGCAATTGCAATGTAGTATAAAGATAAGGGTATCAATGAGAAAAAAATTCTCTAGAATTATAACAGAATATATTTTTTGTGCATAAGGACGAATGGGTATGGAAAATGCCCTTTACAAATTGAGTCCTTAAAAATCCTTAAAAATTTGCAATATTTATTCTAAGAAAAATTAATGTTTGAGGACTAATATACATACGACCACATCATCGAATTTCGTCCCAAAAACTTTATTACCTTGAAAAGATAAAATGTATTAAAAGCACATTTTCAAAATCTGCTCGTCCTTGTAAACCAAAAAACTTTATTGTTTTTTATTTCAACAACATTTTCTTTTTCATTTGGTACCCATATTGTTATTCTACATTGCACTGATTTTTTTAAATAATTTTTTTATTAATCATACCTTTAGGATTTCAAAGTCCTTTGAAAAAAATCCTGACGTCAGAATGAACAACTAAAAACACAGTTTTACTATATTTGGTCCATAGTTTCGTGAGTATATCGATTCTTTCGTGTGTAGAGAATTTTTTTTTGTCGCACTGTGTTATAAAAGAAAACTAAATTGCTTCACTTTAAATTGCCATTTTTGATTCAAAAATGCTAGAGTATGAATTGCATGCATTTTTTGCATTTTTGGTTGACTATTTCTCGGATTTGCCCATATATTAAAGTTTAGATACAAATCTTTAAATTGGATTTTATTAAATATTGTATAAAAAAACATAGCGCAAGTGTGTTTTCTTATCAATAAAGGACTTTCTTGTGAGGAACAGAATTTCTTGAATATTTTTCTCCAATAAATAAGAAATTAATTAAAGGTTTTTTTCTAAAATTGCAATTATCTCAGAAAGTATTAGTCCTGCATAATTTGTTAACCTATTTTGTAGAGTATTAAATTTGGGATCGAAGTAAGCTAAAAAATATTTTTTTTAATACATTGAATTTTAATGGACTTGGGCGAGCCAAGATATTGATCAAAATTTTCCATCTTTCACATAGATTTTTTAGAGCATTATGAACCATATTTTTGCTGTTAGCAAAAGAAATTCTTAAAAAAGCGGATTTTGGGCCCACGCTAATGAGCATGTGTGTACATATATATCGTCGTTTAATGTACAAAACTGCCTATCGTCGTTCTGCAAAACCGCGTAACTGACATTTTTTTGCCAAAAATTGGATTTTCTCACACAAGCTCTTGGTTCAAGCCTTATCCATTCGTCCTGAAATATACTAGCCAGATATGCGATTGCATCATAAAAAAGAGAACCATTTTGAAATATAAGTGTTTTACTCTCTAGAAAATAATTTATGCAACTTCACATACGCGGTTTTGTATTTTCTTGATGCGCGGTTTTGTACTTTAAACGACGATATATATGTACATATGCGCATATCGTACCTTTGCTGCGAGAGTGTCATAACCCAAAAAATAAAAAAAACTTGAGAAAGACGGCTCCAATATTTCCAGTTTACATACCTTGGTAAAAATTAAGATTCATTTTCTTGTAATGCGCTGTTATTAATCGATGAAGCTATGCAATTTTTACACAATATTGTTGTGGTGGCGGTATTTTCTACATACTTAAATCAAATTTTTTTGGATTATGACACTCTTGCAGCAAAGGTACGATATGTACTTATGTACATATGTATATGGATCACACACATTTCTCAAAGGTTGAACGGTGCGAACTCAACGCATCGATTTTATCTCACAACTAAGAAGCGCCGTTCAACCAATTTAAGGCAAATTGCGTGTTTCGAACCAAATGGACGGTACGGTCAAAGCGAACTGGCGTACTATGAAAAGATTAAAGAAAAAATAAACTAAACATACAATTCCTGAGCAATTTGTAAAGAGAGGCGTGAAGAACACCAACGAAGGCAACACCTTAATTAATGTTATTAAAATGGAACGGAATGCAAGAAAAGTACAAAGTATCAGAAACGAGTATATCCACTGGCGGGATAACGTTGGTGAAACTTTATAACTGAATTTGTGAGTGTTTACGTTTTGTACCGCAGCAACCATGTTTTTAATTTCATACCTATCCGCTTATTGCATGTATATAGGAATGTTAATCCCGGGATCCCGGGATTCCGGGAACCCGGAACCCCGGACTTTTGAAGGTCTCGAAAATCCCGGGATTCTTGGCAAGTAATCCCGGGATTTTCTGGATTTGTAAATTGCACTGATGGCAATAATAGAAACTACTTCTCTTGACCATTATTGGCTATGTTTCTTTTTTTATTTAATACAGTGAAATCCGCTTAAGTACCCCCCGCTTAAGTACCTAACCCGCTTAAGTAACCAACGTTTTTAGACAATGAACTTCAATTTTTCGTACCCCATTTACCATTTTACCTATAATTTTCCCCTTTTAAGAGCTCTTTTAAAATTCCTTAAAATATTTACATATTTTGAAATTCAGTGGCAGCGTTACACACCTTCGGCAAAAAAATTATAAAAAATCAACGGTAATTGTTAACCACTTGAAGCCTGCACATTATTACACTAAAATTTAATGGGCTATAAAACTGTATACTCAAAAAACACTTCTGAGCAAAGATTTTAAATTTTTGTGAATTTTTTCTTTAAGTGTTCTATAAAATCTTAAGCTAGGTTTATATGGTATTTGCTGGAGAATGAACTATATTTTAATTGAAAAATCTTAAATAATGCTACGGTCTTTTTTATAAATGTCTAGCTCATTGTACATATAACACCACGCGATAGAAAATTTTAAACACAGATATCAATATATTCGCGAAACCATGGGCCAAATATAGCAAAATTGCGTTTTTAGCTTTTCTGATGTCAGTAATTCAAAAATGATTTAAAATATTCAGAGAAATGTGCTTACAGAAGAAGAATGGGTACAAAATTAATGAGGAAATCCTGTAGAATTTAAACGTATTCAAGTTTCTAGTGCAAAAGAGCTGGTAAATATTGAAAATGTCATTTTAAAATTTTGTCCTTGAAATTTCGCAATATTTGTTCGAAATACGTTCTTCTAACTTTGTCAGCTGAAAAATACCTGTTCGTCCTGGTGAATCCAAAAAATTTAAATTTTTTAAATTCTAAAGAAATTTCCTATTGTATTTGTTACCCATACTTTTATTCTACATTGCATTGAATTTTTTTTATAATTTTTGGAATTAATCATATGTTTGAAATTACAAAGTCATTCAAAATAAATCCTGCGGTCAGAGAGAAAAAATAAAAACGTGACTTTAAATAAAAAAGTAGGTTTCAAACCATGGTACAATAATTACAGGTATTGTCCTCCTAGAGAGTTTTGCTTCACATCGAAATTCGTGCTCCCTTATTTTCATTTTGATGTGTATAAAGTTAGCGAAACAACATCAAAAAACAAATGTCGCATATATACATGAATTTGCCGTTTTTTGCCGTTAATTAGTTGTGGAAAAAATAATTTTGTCGCTCTGGTATTTTTTAGATATAAGGTGTTTTGCTAACTTTATATAAAGTTAGCGAAGCACCCCTCCAAACTCAAAGACAAAAGACTAGGCTTTATGTCAAAATTTGCAGGTTTTTTGCCGTTTACTTTTGCTAGTTTACTTTTGAAAAAAAAAATTAAAAGAAAAAAAATATTTTTTTTTTTTTCGATATTCAATAATTTTTAGAAGAAAAGGATAATAATATAATAGAACAGCAAACCCGGTTTCTTTATGCACCACTTTAAAATTTAAACAAACAATAATCACCATGGTTAAAATTCAAAAAATTAAGAAGCTTCCTTATCACAATTAAACGACAAAATCCAAAACAGTTTTAATGTACAAAGCAATTCAAACGGCAAATTATGCAACAAAAAATTATTTATTTTTATTATTTTTAACCAATTATTAAACCGCTTTCCAAGCGCCCATTTTTTTTTAATAAGGCTGTTTAAACAAAAAACAATTAAAGGACAAAATCAAAAACAGTTTAAGTGCACAAAGGAAGCCAAACGGCATATTATGCAACAAAAAAATTAATTGTTTTTATTATTTTTAACCAATTTTTAAATCGCTTTCCAAGTCCCTATTTTTTTTTTAATAAGGCTGTTTAAACAAAAAAAATTAAACGACAAAATCAAAAACAGTTTAAATGCACAAAACAAGCCAAACGGCAAATTATATCACAAAAAAATTTATTGTTTTTATTATTTTTAACCAATTTTTAAACCGCTTTCTAAGTCCCTATTTTTTTTTTAAATAAGACTGTTTAAACAAAAAAAAATTTAACGACAAAATCTAGAACAGTTTTAATGCACAAAACTAGCCAAACGGCAAATTATGTCACAAAAAAAATAAATGGTTTTATTATTTTTAACTAATTTTTAAACCGCTTTCCAAGTCGCTATTTTATTTTTAATAAGG
>NW_023459082.1:2763-28265 GCF_013731165.1 Rhagoletis pomonella | reverse complement strand
AAAATTGCAAATTTCCAGACGATAGAAAGTCGCGTTAATTTTTAATATGAACGTGAACATATATGGTATATGGGGTATGCAAAGAGGGATATTTCCAGCAGTTAACGTTTTAGAGTGGGCAACAATGATATTTTTTAAATAAGGGAAGACAATACCTGTAATTATTGTACCATGTTTTCAAACCCATTTATTTATTATGTATTTCATGGTAGGAAAGCTTCTCAAACAATATAGAAGCAATTTTTTCGATTCAAGTTGGTGAAAAGTTATGAATATCTAAATCCCGGGATTCCGGGTTTGTGACAACGCCCTCCCGAAAATCCCGGGATCGGAAAAAGTCGAAAAACGAACAGCCCTAGTGTACATATACAGGGTGGTCCATGATACAATAATTTTTGGAAGGTAGTTTTACTTATTCGACATGTTAGCTATCTGAAAGAAATCGTGTTTCGTATTTTTTGTGGTACCAATTAAAACTAATAATAAATCCAGATTTTGACGCTGGAAAAATAAAACAAAGCAAAACCAAAATTATCAGAAGAGAAATTTTCAAAAATTATTTAATAATTCCTTTCATAAAAATGCTGGAAAAAGTAACTTCTGCTTCCGTGGATGTTGCAAGGATACTACTATAAGAGCCACCGCACTCCGCAGACTTTATCGGCCGCTGAATTAGTTGGGACTCGCTTAAAATATGTCAATGAAGATGTGTGGATGTGCGCACACTACACCAACTTAATCGCTCCGTCTTATTAGTTGTGGTGCAATGGAAAGGCTGGCGCGGTCAACTAAATCGGCGGCCGATAAAGTCTGTGGATTGCGGTGGTTCTAAAACATTTTAAAGAAGAAATGTTGCCGGTTTATTTTCGTTTATACATATGATTTTTATTCCTGTGATTAGCAGGCAGTGGCACGAGTGTATCTATTAAATACCTATATGTATATTAAGAGTGAAGTGATCAGTTATGAAATATATAACACAGACACGGTTTATGTCAAAAATTTTCAAGTGAAACTACCTTTAAAAAATTATTGTATCACGGGGTGGTCCATAAAGTGTTTTTAATCGCATGTTATTTTGACGGTACAGCTCTTTTTCACTGGAAATCTTGACAGAAAGTCAGTATCATATCTCCGCGGAAGGAAATGCATCGCCTTACGATTAAACAACGTTGGGAAATAACGTAAATTTAATTTAAAACGATTTTGCTCGAAAAATCATCTTTTCTGATGAAGCGCATTTGCATCTCGATGACCACAATCGATTTTTTGTGCGCCAAGTTCGGTAATTATCAGCCGTCTCGGCGATGTCAATTGGCCACCTTGGAGCTGCGATTTGGCGAAGTTAGACTGGTTGGGGTGATGTGGGGGCCCGATGTTATGCGAAAATCCATTAACTATTTACATTTGCCAGCAGTTTAAACTTTAGGAGAAAAGTTCATTTGGCATGCAAGTCTTTTTCAGATGTATTTTTTCTTAGGCTTTGTACAAAAAAATACAAAAAAGAAAAAAACTGTAAAAGGTTGGTCGAATGAATGGCCGGCCTAGTCAGCAGTTCCGAGTCTATTCGATTTTTAAGTATGAGGCCTTATGGTGGACAAAAGGGGGAGTATAAGGGACTCAAAATGGAGAAAATTTGCCTATGGTTACAGAAGATATGGAATAAATTAACTGACGAAGACCTGCGTGCCAAATGAACTTTTCTCTCAAAGTTTACACTGCTGGCAAATGTAAATAAGGATTAAAATTTAAAAATTAATTAATACAACTAAAGTAAAATCTGTGGAAAATTAACAATAAAATACTCTTTTCGCAAAATCTATAAAGGACCGTTTTATTTCTCAAAAAAAACGGGGTAACAGTTATTCGTCGCCACGCTGTAAATCTAATGCTTTGTATTGCATGCGCCCCACGCTTTCCATTTTCAATCTCATAAATTGTTTATAATGACTTTTGCTAAAATTTCAAAATCAAAAGTTAACAAAAAAAATTATATGGGACTGACAATTATTGGGGCGTATTCTTGTTTTCGTACGAATCGAAAATCTTAAAATTTTCCTATCATTTTCTATACAAAAATATAAAATTTTCGATTCGTACGAAATCCAGGATATGCCGCATTTTTTTCTACTTTTTAGTCCATTTATAAAAGCGGGTGGAGCCGAACATTAAATACCCGGAGCAAGAATTAAATATATATTTTTTCACCTTTCCGAAAGCTACCGCTAGATGGTAAGCCGGGGTGTATCAATTTTGAGTAAATTCTTCTTCTTCTTTTTTGGCGCTGTAACCGCCTAAGCGATTTTGGCCGAGTTCAGCAAAGCACGCCAGTCTGTGACAACTGACGCCAATTGGAAACGCCAAGTGAAGCCAAGTCCTTCTCCACCTGATCTTTCCATCGCAGTTGGAGCCTCCCTCTTCCTCTGCTACCACCAGCGGGTTCCGAGTTGAATACTTTCAGAGCTGGAGCATCGGTGTCCATTCGAACGACATGACCAAGCCAGCGGAGCCGCTGTATTTTGATTCACTGCACTATGTCCATATCGTTGTAAAGCTCATACAGCTCATCGTTCCATCGTCTGCGGTACTCGCCGTCGCCAACGCGTAAAGACCCGTAAATCTTCAGCAAAATCTTTCTCTCAAACACTCCAAGAGTGCCTCATCGGATCTTGTCATTGTCCGTGCTTCTGCGCCATATACCAGAACGGGCATGATTTACTCCTGAATTGCCTACTCAGTCCAAAGTAGCACTTGTTGGCAAGAGTGATTCTGCGTTGAATTTCAATGCTGACATTATTATCGGTGTTAATGCTGGTTCCCAAATAAACCAAATTCTCTACTTTCTCGAAATTGTAACTGTCAACAGTGACGTGGGTGCCAAGGCGCGAATGTGCTGACTGTTTGTTTGATGAAACTTCGTCTTGTCCTCGTTTACCACCAGACCCATTCGCTTTGCTTCCCTATCCAACTTGGAAAAGGCAGAACAGACTTCGCGGTTTTTGTTACCGATGATGTCGATGTCATCGGCATAAGCCAGCAATTGCACGCTCTTGTGGTAAATCTTTTCTGAGCGGTTCAGTTCTGCAGCTCTTATTATCTTCTCCAACATCAGATTAAAGAAGTCACATGAAAGGGAGTCGCCCTGTCTGAAACCCAGTTTTGTGGCGAACGGCTCGGAGAGGTCTTTCCCAATTCTGAAGGAGCTGGTGGTATTTCTCAGCGTAATTTTACACAACTGTAAGAGTTTTTAGGGGATGCAAAATTAAGACATAGGGGCGTATAGGCAACTCCTTTTAGTGCTGTCAAAAGCGGCTTTAAAGCCGGCAAATAGGTGGTGAGTATCGATCCTTTTCTCGCGGGTCTTTTCCAACATTTGGCGCATTGTGAATACTTGGTCTATGGTGGATTTTCCAGGTCTAAAGCCACACTGATAAGGCCCAATCAGCTCATTGACGGTGGGCTTCAGTCTTTCACACAATAAGCTCGATAAGACCTTGTAACCTATGCTTAGAAGGTTGATCACGCAGTAGTTGGCGCGAATGGCGGGGTCACCTTTCTTGTGGATTGGGCAGAGCACACTTAAATTCCAGTCGTCGGGCATGCGTTCATCTGACCATATTCTGCACAAGAGTTGATGCATTCACCTTATCAACCCCTCGCCGCCGTACTTGAATAGCTCAGCTGGCAGGCTGTTAGCTCCAGCGGCTTTGTTGTTTTTCAGCCGCGTTATTGCTATACGTACCTCGTCATAGTCAGGCGGTGGAACGTCGACGCTACCATTTAGTATTGCGGAAAAGTGTTCGCTCCATAATTTAAGTACGCTCTGCACATCAGTTACTAGGTCTCCATTATTGTTCTTACAAGAGTACGCCCCGGTCTTTAAACCTTCCGTAAGTCGCCTAACTCTCTGGTAAAATTTTCGGGCATTCTTCCTGTCGGCCAGCATTTCAATCTCTTCGCACTCACGTATTTCGGCCTCTCTCTTCTTATTGCGGCAAATACGACTCGCTTCCCTCTTCAGATCCCTAAAGCGGTCCCACATAGCGCTCGTTGCGCCCGATCGCAGCGTGGCCCTGTAGGCGGCATCTTTTTTCTCTGCAGCTTCCTGACACTCCTCATCGTACCAGTTGTTCTTTCGGGCTCGCTGAAACCCGACTAATTTTTCGGCGGTTGTAATTAATGAGCGGGAAATGTGGTTCCACTGCTTGCACATGTCGGTTTGTTGAAGAGTGCTCTCTAAGAGCAGGTGTGAGAGTTGAGTAGCAAAAGCGCTGGCTGTCTGTTGTGATTGCAGCTTTTCGACGTTAAGCTTTCCTTGCATATTTGGGCGCACATTTTTTGCTGCACAGAGGCGGGTGCGTATCTTGGCTGCAACAGGATACTGGTCCGAGTCGATGTTTGGGCCTCGGAGTGTGCGTACGTCTAAAACACTGGAAGCGTGCCTTCCGTCTATCACAACATGATCGATTTGGCTTCTCGTTTTTCGATCCGGAGACAGCCACGTAGCTTGATGGATCATTTTATGCTTGAACGTATTGCTGCATACCACCATGTTTCGGGCCCCGGCAAAGTCGATCAGCCTCAATCCGTTGTCGGACGTTTCGTCGTGGAGGCTGAATTTTCCGACCGTGGTTCCAAAGATCCCTTCCTTGCCCACCCTGGCATTGAAGTCGCCAAGCACGATTTTGATATCATGCCGGGGGCAGCACTCGTACGTGCGCTCCAAGCGCTCATAGAAGGGATCCTTGGATACCTCATCCTTCTCTTCCATCGGGGCATGAATAATCTCTGAGGCTTTGCCTTGCTTCTTCACTGGAAGTGGTTTTTACGTGGCTGGTCCCAGGCCCAGCGTACAACCCATTGCTGGGACGGGGGTGGTTTCGCAACCAAATACACGTTTATATAGGAGCCGCTTGCTCCAAGCAGACACCCGCTTGCAGCCGCACCTACTGGTGAACAGACGCTGCAGACTTTAGTGAGCCCTTAATACGAATAAGTCGGAGTGACCCCACCGAAGCTCCCTCTCTTTCTGCGGTGTCCCAAGGCTCCACTCGGATTGGTTACCGCAGCTCGCACATGGGTTGCTCGCATTGCCCAGAGTGCGCGAACCAGGACGCAAGAGTCGGGTTTGAGTATAGCCATGCAACTGTAACTGCATACCCAGCGCAACGACTATACTCCATTGCACTCCAATGAGTAAATTAGCGTCCTTAAATTTCGAAATATTGCAGTTTCAAGCATTTCTGAAATTTACCGTTATATGAAAAGTGGCCGTAATTTTAGTCCGGTTTTAATAATTTTCAACGTTTTGCTTTTATGTGGCAAGCACAATAAAAATACTGAGTTTGGTACAAATTGGTAGAACGGTTACCGATATACATATATGTGATCATAAGTGGGCGGTGCCACGCCTATTTCCAAAAATTTTACCGGAAACGTATTTCTTGGTAAAGAATTGTTGCAAGCATCAATTTTTAATAAATTAGCTTTAATATTTACTGATTTATCGAAGATTTTGTATTTCTCTAAATTACCGTTATATAGCATGTGTGCGTGGTTATTGTCCGATTTTTAAAACTTTCGGCCATTTAGTATGCTGTACCAAGGCCCAACAACTGTGCCAAGTTTGGAAGAAATTGATGCAGCGGTTACCAATATATACACATGTAACCATAAGTGGGCGTGGCAACGCCCATTTTCCAAAAATTTATAATATTCTTATTTTTCGTCTGAAAATTATTGTAAACGTCATCTTCAGTAGTTACTAAAATATCGCAGTTTTCGTATTTCTGAAAATTGCCGTTATATGGGAAGTGGGCGTGGTTACAGTCCGACTTCGCCCATTTTCAATACCAACCTACCTTGGAGACCTACATACCAAATTTCGTTGAGACATACAGACATGGCTTAATCGACTTCTCTATTCATTCTGAGCATTTATGTATACATTTGTCTATATCTATCTCGATTCGTATTGGCTGTTACAAACAACCGTTATGTGAACAAAATTAATATACCCTTGTGCACAAGTGCGCTCGGGTATAATTAGTTTACTTTGTAATATATCATACATACTTAAATATCGAAATCTTTTTATCTCATTTGTCTTTAAAAAAACATTTTTGTGTAGACTTAATAAATAAGTAAAATAAAATTAAAAATAAAAATAAAAATTTTTAGCTGGCTTACATGCTTTAACACCAACGTATTAGGTTTGAAAGTCGGCAAATTCATCCACCCTTTGTAAACATCTCTGACAAGTTTTTCGACTTCTACGGGAATTTTTTTACTCGATTGGAAAAGTATCATAATTTAAAAAGAAGTATCCCTCCAAAATTCGTCGAAAAATGAATCACTTTTGATTAATTTGGATGAAAACGGGCACACTGAATATAACTTTGTTCTCATAACGGTTGTTTGTAACAGGCAAAACGAATCGAGATAGATATAGACAAATGTAGTCATAAATGATCAGAATGAAAAGATAAGCCATGTCTGTCTGTCCGTCCGTCCGCCATGTACACGATAACTCGAGCAAGAATTGAGATATCCCAACGAAATTTGGCAAGTAGATTGCCCTTTACCCATTTCCCGTATAACGGTAGTTTTCAGAAATACGAAAACTGCGGTATTTTAGTAACTACTGAAGCTTATTCACTGAAAATTGATAGTTACAATGAGATTTAGACGTAAAATGAGAATATTATAATTTTTTAGAAACGCCCACATATGATTACATGTGTATTTCTTGGTAACCGCTCCACCCATTTCTCCCAAATTTTGCACCCATATAAGGGTAATTTAGAGAAATACGGAATCTTCGATAAATCAGTAAATATACAAGTAATTTTTAAGCAAAAAACAAAACCGACTTCAATTCTCATCAGTGATCGGACTTCTACCACATTGTGGTAGATCTGCCACTTTTTTGAGCATCTACCACACAAGGTCTGAAATCTACCACATATTCGTGATGTGACGTGATAAAAAGAAAAGCTGGCAGTACTCTGCAAAATATATTCGAAAAATATCTTGATATGGAAGGAACTGCTTTACACTGCCAAAGGAAAAAATTGCCAAAACTCAACAGAATTTTCAGCACCTTCAATCTTGCACTTTATTATACTAAAATTAAGTTTTCTTTAGATTCTAATTAAAATCTTTGCAATTTAGGTGAAACCTTTTAATTTTTGTACAAAGTTTGATCGAAAACCTCAGATCTACCACATTTTTTTTAAATCTACCACATTTTTTTCCAGATTCTAGAACACAAATTTTTTTGCAAGTCCGATCACTGATTCTCATATAAAAATTTAGGAGTACCGTTGATTTTTTCATGATCCAATGATCTAAACCAGAGTAGTATGCGATGACCTCTGAGAAAAACTATCGAATTATCGAAATCGGTTGACATGGTCCAAAGTTATGCGGTAACATACATACAAAAAAAAAAAAAATTCCGACGAACTGATAACCTGAAACTGATAATAAATAGTGCCTGAACCTGAAGGTAAATATCGAGCAAGCCATTCCTCTATGTGTATAAAGTAATGAAACAACTTAAAGAAAAAACGTCGCATAGACCCATGAATTTGCAATTTTTTTGCCGTTAATTAGTTGTGGAAAAAATTATTTTGTCACTTGTATTTTTTTTTAGATATATACTTTACGTAAATATAGACTTTATATAAAGTTAGCGAAGCACCCCTCCAAACTCAAAGACGAAAGACTAGGCCTTTTGTCCAAATTTGCCGTTTTTTTGCCGTTCCAAGATGAGCTAGTTTACTTTTGAAAAACAAATAATAATTTTTTTAAATAAAAAAAAATGTTTGCATTTTTTTTTCAATGTTTAATAGTTTTTAGAAGAAAATAATAATAATAATAAAATAGAAAAGCAAAACCAGTTGCTTTATGTACCACTTTGAAATTTAAACAAACAATAATCACCATGGTTAAGAATTCAAAAAATTAAGAAGCTTCCTTATCACAATGAAACGACGAAATCAAAAACAGCTTTAGTGCACAAAACAAGCCGAACGGCAAATTATGTCACAAAAAATTAATTGTTTTTATTATTTACTTTTAACCAAATTTTAAACCGCTTTCCAACTCCTTAATTTTTTTTAAATAATGAGGCTGTTTAAACAAAAAACAATTAAACGACAAAATCCAAAACAGTTTTGGTGCACAAAAGAACCCAAACGGCCAATTATGTCACAAAAAAAATAATTGTTTTTATTATTTTTAAGCACTTTTTAAACCGCTTTCCAAATCCCTATTTTTATATTTAATAAGGTTGTTTAAACAAAAAAAATTAAACGACAAAACCAAAAACAGTTTTAATGCACAAAACAAGCTAAACGGCAAATTATGCAACAAAAAAATTAATAGGTTTTATTATTTTTAACCAGTTTTTAAACCGCTTTCCAAGTCCTTATTTTTTTACATAAGGATGTTTAAACAAAAAAATAAAAATAAACGACAAAATCGAAAACAGTTTTAGTGGACAAAGGAAGCCAAACGGAAAATTATCCAACAAAAAAATTAATTGTTTTTTTTATTTTTAACCAATTTTTAAACCGCTTTCCAAGTCCCTTTTTTAAATAAGGCTGTTTAAACAAAACAGAAATTAACCGAAAAAATCAAAAATTGTTTTAGTGCACAAAACAAGCCGGACGGCAAATTATGTCACAAAAAATTAATTATTTTTATTGTTTTTAACCAACTTTTAAACCGCTTTCGAACTCCTTAATCTTTTTATTTATAAAGCTGTTTAAACAAAAAAAAAATTAAACGGCAAAATTCAAAACAGTTTTGGTGCACAGAAGAACCCAAACGGCAAATTATGAAAAAAAAATTAATTGTTTTTATTATTTTGGTATTAGTGAGTTCAATGCGAATGGACGTGTTTTGGACTGCTCCGCAATAGTTTATAAATTGTGATATTTTGAAACTCAAAACGGACGTGGAAAAATATCGAATGTGAATGTTTCCCTACAACGTCGCTTGTTGTGTTTGGAAGCGGGTTTTAAAGATAAAACGTGATAGTGACACTAATTTTGAAAACAAAAATCTGTGGCGATTACCATGGGGAACTAGTGCGTTACATACATACACAATGTTGATTTAGTCATACGTGATATTCAAGAAAATGTGAACAAAAACAACACATACTTCAGAGAATATAAAAGCGAGTTTGAAGAAGCGTTAAAAACAAATCAAATGGAAATGAAGCAACTACTGGCGACAATGGAAAAACGGCACAATGAAAGAATCGAAGCTCTAAGAGCACAGTACGAAGAGTTTAACAAGAAAGCAGTAGAGGTTACCAAGGTAAGGGAGGCAGCAGAGCTGCTAAGAAAACAGAGGCGATCGGGAAAGAGTACGCAAAGTTCTGCAACGAAATGAGGAAAATGGTAAAGGAAAATAATGACGACATACAGCAGCAGATGTCATATGCAAACGTGGTAAAACGTGGAAGTACCGGAAATAACGAAGCGAACTCCTATTATTGTGAAGCCACAAACAAAACAAAACAGTTTTGTAGTTCAGTAAATTTTAGTAGATAAAATTGCAAATTTCCAGACGATAGAAAGTCGCGTTAATTTTTAATAATTTTTTTGGCTGACGGTGTTGTGCATTTTCTTTCATATAAAATATGCTCGACATCTTCGTTTGTATGGGAGAAAATACCTAGCAGCATCCGCAAAAAAAAAGTTATTAAAAATCAACGCGATTTTTTAGCGTATTGAAAATTGCACTTTAATCTACTAAAATTTAATGAACTACAAAACTGTATACCCAAAACTTTTCTTAAAATTCTTAATACAAAATTTAAAATTTTCGGGTGCAAATGTTAAAGTTTGTTGAATTTTAATAATTTTTGAACGAAGTTTGAAATGTGGATTTACATGGGGCTAGTTAGGTAAACTGCCAAACTTTTATAAAAACAAAACATTAAATAAACAAAATAAAAATAGCCAAAACTAGTCAAACTATCACTTGACTTAATCAGCTGACCACAAGGGTATATAAAACGACAGAAGTACAAATGAAATTAGAAAAAAAGTTAAAAAATGCGACGTTGATAAGTGCGTATAAAGTTCTTTTATTTATAAAAATAAACGTTATTTATGTTCAGCTGCGAACAAGATAATAGAAGCAAAAATCAAAACGATGCTGTTGGCAACATATCAAGGGCTTATATTCAATACCCTCTATCTGCAAAAACTCAATTTTTCAGGAGAACAAAAAAACTGTTTTCACAGCTATTTTTAAAAGTATTAATAATTTTAAGTACACGCGCATGTCTTAAAAATTCACGCTATAGTTATACTAAAACTAGTTTTTTACTTTTAATTCATTTTATTTTAGTTTAAAGATCAAATAAAGGTTATTGCAATTCGAATTATAACTATTTATATAAAAAAACTTGCTGATAGAGGGTTTTGCAGAATAATGAAAATACTATGTTAAACTAAGTTTTTAATGCAGAAATCATAGGTGTGAAAACTCGTTCCCTTCTATTCCGATGTGCCCAGGTAACCACATAATTATACTCGAGCGCACTTGTGCACAAGGGTATATTAATTTTGTTCACATAACGGTTGTTTGTAACAGCCAAAACGAATCGAGATAGATATAGACAAATGTATACATAAATGATCAGGATGAAAAAATAAATCGATTAAGCCATGTCTGTCTGTCCGTCTGTCCGTCCGTCCGTGTACACGATAACTCGAGCAAAAATTGAGATATCTCAACGAAATTTGGTACGTAGGTTTCCCTTAATCCAAGGTAGGTTGGTATCGAAAATGGGCGAAATCGGACTGTAACCACGCCCACTTCCCATATAACGGTAATTTCCAGAAATACGAAAACTGCGATATTTTAGTAACTACTGAAGATAATTCACTCAAAATTGATATTTACAATAATTTTTAGACAAGAAATAAGAATATTATAAATTTTTGGAAAATGGGCGTAGCCTCGCCCACTTATGGTTACATGTGTATATCTTAGGAACCGCTGCACCAAATTCTTCCAAACTTGGCGCAGTTGTTGGCCTTCGCACAGCATACCAAATGGCCGAAACTTTCTAAAATCGGACAATAGCCACGCCCACATCCCATATAACGGTAATTTTCGGAAATACGAAAACTGCGATATTTTAGTAACTACTGAAGATTATTCACTCAAAATTGATACTTACAACAATTTTTAGACGAAAAATAAGAATATTATAAATTTTTGGAAAATGGGCGTAGCCACGCCCACTTATGGTTACATGTGTATATCTTAGGAACCGCTTCACCAATTTCTTCCAAATTTGGCACAGTTGTTGGCGTTCGTACAGCATACAAAATCACCGAAAATTTTTAAAATTGGACGATAACCACTCCCACATCGCATATAACGGTAATTTAGAGAAATGCAAAATCTTCGATAAATCAGAAAATATTAAAGCTAACTTATTCAAAATTGATGCTTTAACAATTCTTTACCAAGAAATACGTTTATGGTAAAATTTTGGAAAATTGGCGGGGCACCGCCCACTTATGATAACATATATGTATATCGGTAACCGTTCTACCAATTTGTACCAAACTCGGTGTGGTTATTGTGCTTGCCACATGAAAGCAAAGCATTGAAAATTATTGAAATCGGACTAAAATTACGGCCGCTTTTCATATAACGGTAAATTTCAGAAATGCTTGATTTTCAATATTTCGAAATTGAAGGACGTTAATTTACTCAAAATTGATACACCCCGGCTTACCATCTAGCGGTAGGTTTCGGAAAGGTGAAAAAACATATATTTAATATTTGCGCCGGGTATTTAATGTTCGGCTCCGCCCGAACTTAGACTTTCTTACTTGTTTTAATGAAGTTTTTGTGTCAAAAGATTATTTCACGTGATTTCGAAATTATATGAGAATCATTAGCACTGTTAAAAGAGGCTTCGATGGCTGATTCACTGTCCGTTCAGATGAGGAAATTTCCTTCGTTTTTAAAGGCGAAACGTACAGCTTCTAGCAATGCAGCTGATTCGGCTGTAAATGCCGAGCAGTACGCGGGAAGAGCACCGACGACAATTGTAACACCCAGCCCTTTTGTTACGACAAAAGAACAGCTGGTACCATATCTGGAACCGTCTGTGAAAATAAGCTCCCAGGTCATTTATGAGTATGGAACTGGGCAAATGCCCTTGCGGTAGAGTTTTTACTTTAGTAAGCATCGAATGATGTCCAAATCTTTCATGTAGCTTAATATATGAAATAAAGATGATTGCTTGCTACATCAGTTTTTTTGTTGAAATCAGAATACGACGTGAGAAATAGCTTTTATTGGCGAGGTAGGAAATGAACGGATGCTTCTTCTCCTCTGCTGCATAGTAAGGTGTTTCTAGCAATTTAAGATGTTTTTTTTGCGCAGTGTCCATAAATTAACGAGTCCCAAGTCACCTTTTCCTAATATAAAAGTCCTAATTACATTTACGAGTGTAGTTATACGGACTAAAGAATACTTAGATGAAAAAATCTTTATAATATTTAGTCTAGCAAGTAAGCTTAATTTACATAATGACAGTTGTGCTTAAAAGTAAGTTTATTGTAAAAAATCATTACAAATATTTTCAATGTATCAGTATAGGGGAGGGGTGTTAGACAAGGAGAGGGTCGGATGTATATATTGGTATTTTCTGTGAAAAAAATACTTTTTCAGCTTAAATCTTAGCTCCTGAAGATTTGGACCATTTGATTAGATCGTTTAGTATGTTAGAAAAAATTATTTTTACTTGCGTCAAGTCCTTAGTCTTAGGAAAAATTAAAACATCATTAGCGTAAGCAAGATGATCTACGTGCGTGATCTTCCGGTTGTAAAGGAAAGACTTGATAACATTGTACATCCTCTCGCCAATTTTCCAGGGCTTTAGTTATAGCAGAATAACATGGGAACCTATTCTGTCATAAGCCTTCTCAAAATCTAAACTTAGAACTGATACAAGATTTCTTGACGCAAGAGCCGTAGAGGAAACGTGATAAAAAATTAACGGAGGGTCCATAACACTTAGGCCTTTTAGGAATGCGAATTGGTGCCGATTCGTTAAGTAATTTTGTTCGGCAAACCACATAAGCCTTTTTGAAATAATTTTTTCTAATACTTTAATCATGGTGGAATAAGAGAAGGTGATGCCAGTACGAACTCACCAAATCGTAGACTGTCTTAATTGTGGCATGCATTTTAAAAGTAGTAGAAAGAGGGGGAAAATAAGTCCAAGTTTGGAAAAGGTACTAAAATTAGTGTAAATAATTTCGATGGGGTTTGTAGAGGTGGTCCTATATGTAATACCTCATGACCCAAAATTGCTAATTTTTATCTTTTATTTGAAGTGAATTTGAGAAAAAACTAATTGCATTCAAAAGAGCGCAGCATCTACTCTAAGGTCCAGCTTTTCAGTGCCTTTCAGTTTAAACGTTCGAGTCAGCTGGTTTCAATCAAAGTTAGATAATCATATTTCATCCAGCTGTTAAATATTAACGCCCCTTGGACCAAAAACTCCAGAATGGACTTGATTCATTAGTTCTTCTTAATATCACATTTCAACTGGGCAAATTAAATAATAATTTTCGCGTGATAAATTTTTTTTGCAGAACAAAGTTTTCGCAGAATCAAAGACTTAGTTTATGTGTATATACATATTATTTACCAAAGGCTTAATTATGGCCCGATTTGGTTCATACGTAAAAACACTATTTTTAAAAATTCATAAGCGCTACATCTAAATATTGAAATTTGTGATAAAAGAAGAGACACGTATTTTTTTTATTTTGAAAAAAAAGTTTTTTAGAGGTCGCGCTGGTCGGTTTTTTATAAAAACGCTAATGTTCTCAATTTTTTATTTTCGTGACATGTTAAAATGCAGTTAAAATTTGGTTTTTACATATAATTACTCTGGTATTACTGGGGAACAACATTCCTTCCCTTAATTACATACCTGTCTTGGACAGTTAGAATGGGCCTAGTTCTCGAAAACTTGCTCTCGAAAAGAGACTATTAAAATTAAGACTTGGAACTTGTTACCAGGGGGTTTCTGGGGTTGGTAATTAGGAATCTGAAGCCAGTTTTTCAAAATTAAATATGGCGAATCCAAAATGACGATCATTTTTTTTTTTTAAATTATTGGATCTGTCCGAAACCCGGCGGGAGTTTTTTTGGTCACTGATTACGAAACTGAAGTAAATTTTTTTTATTCAAAATTGCGGATCCAATATGGCGAGCGTATTTAAAAAAATTACTAAAATTAAAACATTGATACTGAACGTTTTAAGCATTGTCAAGGGTTGAAACTCGTTCCAGTGGGTTTCTGGAGTTTCTGATTACGAATCGGATATCAGATTTTCAAAATTCAAAATGGCGGTTAAAATTTTCAAACAAATCCAACCATTTTATAAAAAGTTGGTCGCCATACTGGATCCGCCATTTTGAATTTTGAAAATCTGACATCAGATTCGTAATCCGCAACTCCAGCGAAATTGCTGAAAAATTACATTTAGAATGGTTTATGATAAAATATGTATTAAATAAAATCCCGGCTAGCTCCTATATAATACCATGTCTCCATTGAGAGATTTATCCATTAAGATTTAATAAATCCAGTTGCTAAATCACAACCGTCTCCATTACCACAACGAGATATGTTTGACGTTCACATTTTTAAATATTTGACGTTTGCTTATGTATGATTTTATAAATACAGTTGCGGACATTGATATACAGACAGATAAAAAGAAGGTGCCAAGCGGAATTTCATTATGTGAATTCTTAATATTATTGGCTTCTTATTCGTGGTAAATATGTATGTATAATATATAGTTTGGAAAATGTAAAGAATGGTACCATATTCCCAATCATTTTCCCGAATTTAAGAAAAATGATCGAAACGGTAAAAAACATTTGCGGAAAGAAAAATTTTTGTAGAACTCTCTTATTCATAGGAGGGAACCGAAAATCCAATCGTGAGCCTTTGGCATATCATGAAGACGAATTGAGTTCTAGAGGATGTTCGGTGCAATGTTATCGAAGCAGAACCATTACCGAAATTTATAAATTTTTTGTCGGATCGCGCAAATGACTTATAGAAAGCGGAGAAGACTCTGCATGATATTACTATAAAATATTTCTTCTAAATTTTTATTTTTTAAAAAATATTTTCTTAATTTATTACAACCAAAGTTATGTACATATGTATTACTAATTCCCAAACTAACAAAAATATAAAAATTCCTAAAAATACGAAAATTCATGTTTTTATGATAGGCTAGATTTCAATGTCCTCAACTGTATATTGAAAACACAAATGTCATTTGCTTTATGGCATGTGAATTTGTGGTTGCCACATCCAACAAATTGTACTTATTGATCAATATTATTGAAGATTTGACGAAGATTTAACTTAAATCTACCGCCTTTCGAGATTTAATTTTATATGGTAAATCTCAAAAGATTTAACGCCAAATCTCGTCAGAGGGCTAAATCTTCATTAAATCTCAAAATGGAGACATAGTATTAGATGATCAGAAAAGAATTTATGCTATGAATATCTATTGTCGGGTACTTATTTATTCAGTTACTACCAAAATAAAAAAGTAGTAATTTAGGTAATATAGATTTTTATTAAAAATTATAATAGTACAACAGACCACTTCGATCCAGTTTATAAACGTTTTGTCCAAAATAAAGGGAGTCTTTTCAAGACTCAATAGTACATACAGACTACAAATACACACGTATATAGCTCCCCCAGAAGCCAATATGTCTGTTTACATGACTATATATCGTAATTGTAAAGCACATTTGCCATTCGGACGGCAAAACCTTTGACATACACCAGAAATATTAAAGAAAGGAAGCATATACGCGCCAGGTTTTGCTGTAGAAGAACTCTTTATTTGGTATAAGGTTGTCACAGTAATTTCCTTTATCTAATGGTCAAGTGTTAAGATACATTTAGAACAACACATCAAATTAGAACACACTTCTATAAACGCATATACAGAATTCGGAGTAGGTTTGTCACAAAATGTATGCAACCGGACAGCGGCTTCTGTAAAAACCATAACAACATCACCATCATTTATAAGTACATATTTATGTACATTCACATATCTACATATGTATGTTCTGCCGAAAACTCGGCTGCATTGACATATCTATGTTCTGCCGAAAACTCGGCTGCCCGTTGGACGGCAAAGGGATTGTATGAAACGGCTTTTCAAATATTCTAGATTTGTGAAAATACGGAACCTGATGTTGATGGATCATCCGTTACAACCAATCGACCTCACATGCTTTGAAAAAATGCCAGAAACGAAGTCCAGGAACATCGTACTGCCTCGCCTTCCCATCGAAGCTCGTGTGGTTACTGCGTAAATTGAGAACTAGCTATGAAAATTAGTAAAATATCTCTACCTACATCAGTTGCAAATTAGATGCAAATTTCCAAACAAAATAAATTTAAGAAATTGAATAAACGAATTGTCACAATAAGACCAACGCATATTTATATTGTGCAAATCGAAAAGTAGTAAAATTTCTATGGAAATTTTATGTGAAATGTGGTAAGGGGGGTTATGCTATCTAGTGCCATCACCTGTATATAATACCACCATGACTTTAGATATGCAGGAGAAGAGGGGAAATGGGTGTGCAGTTAGAAATTAATGAATTGTTTCTATTAAGTTTGGCAACAGGAATAATAATAGCAGTTTCCCACTCTTAATGATATAACCCTTAAGATAAAATGTAGTTATGGAGTTTTAGAACGGGGTACGGGACTTTGTCTGCACCAGGGCTTTTGCCTGTCATCGAAGAGATGGTTGCGTCAAACTCTTAAATAGATATGAGTAAGAGAGAATTGTGGGAATCTTCGGACCAAGTGGAGGCAAATAAACATATACACATCGCTCATTTACTTTAGTAGTGTCATAATCCAAACAATACAAATTTTGAGTTGAGTATGTAGAAGTTATCGCTACGTCTTCTCCTATTTCGTGTAAAAATGTCATAGCAGTATCGATTACCAGAATTTCACTTGAATAAAATATGTATTCATTTTTAGTATCGGAATATATGTAAATGCAAAACTTTAAAGCCGTTTTTCTCGAGCTTTGATTTTTTGAGTTACGACATTATTGTAGTAACTGAGCGGACATGTACATATATATTTAAGCTACCGGCCAAACCCGATTCTAGAATAAACTATTTTTGTAACTCTCATCAGTCCAACTCAAGCTACGCAGTCCACAAGATTGTTGTATCCAATTTGGTTTCGGTTGGACAGATATATCGCATTAGGTAGAACTAATTTAGCTTGGGCAAAACTAGTTTGACCTAAGATCGGATTTTACCGGAACATATACATACATACATAGGCACATGTAACTTACCCAGTCTTTATTTGACCGGCCACAAAAAATGCTAATGAAAATGATTTCCCAGTAAAATTGTGTAGATAGAGGATTTTGCTCTTGTAACAAAATGTTATTGCAGATAGTGGATTTTTCAAAATGAGAACATATACCATAAAAGCAAAATTTTAAGTTTGGCATTATTGTCATGGCTGAAGGATAAATAAGAGCTCACGTTACCATCAAAAACTCATTCAAACTGTTTCTAGGAAATCTAACTAAAAAACTTTAAATGTTGATGAATATTTTTTTAAGTTTAATTAGTTTTTGTAAACTTTGTGCAAGCTTTGAAACTTTTATTTATGTTGTTTCTGATATAGATCGACCCATGTTTTATGTAAATGAAGATTATTAACAATAAATAAATAAACATAGGTTGCCAACAGCATCATTTTGATTTTTGCTGCTATTATCTTGTTCGCAGCTGAACATACATAACTTTTATTTTTATAAATAAAAGAACTTTATATGCACTTATCATCTTATATACACATGTAGGTAAATAACTACCATCCTGAAGAAGAATGTCGAAAGAAGCTTGTTCAATCAGGAAATTGATAATTTTTTGCTTTTCAGAAGTGCGTGGCATTTTTGTGCTCATTATTAGTTTTGTTTTTTGATAGGTAAAAACAATGCCACATATGTAATCAGCTGTTTGACTTGAATGCAACTACAGTTCTGCAATAGGGGTGCTCTCTTACTCTTGCAAGTTTTGAATAGTATTTTTGCATTTCGTGCAATCCGTGCTACGTGCAACACTTCGAGAATACCCCTAATGTGCTTTAAATGTAAGGGTTACAACCACGAAGCGGCAGAGTTCAAAAATGAAGAAATTTGTGGAAGATGCCTGGGAAAACATCGAACAAAGGAATGATAAACTAAATTTGGGATAAGATGACAAACATCCGTTCAACAGCAGACAATGTCCAGTGTACTTAAAGAAACTCGACGAAAAAAAGCAAATAATAGGATATTAGCAGCTAACGATAAGTGAACTGAAATCACCTTAAGAAGGCAACGGGAAACCACTGAAGGAACCAAATAATCGGACAACTAAGCATAATAGTACAATGCAAATAGCAACGTGGAACGTACGCAGTTTATATGAAGCTGGAAAATTAGACAACACTGTTAAAGAAATTAAAAGACTAAAAATAGATATTCTCGGCATAAGTGAGACATGGTGGCCGCTATATGGGCAAATACAAAAAGACGGCGTAAATCTTTATTATTCCGGAAATGAAACACAAAGACACAGAAATGGAGTAGGTATAATGATGAACAAAAAATGTTACGATAACGTTAAAGAAGTGGTTCCATTCTCTGATAGATTAATGCCCAGAAAATTAAAAGGAAAACCAATTGACCTTAATATAATACAAGTTTATGTTGATTGTACTGATGACGAGATAGAAGATTTTTACTCAGACTTAGAGCGATAATAAAAACAACAAAGAAACACGAGATTAATATACTAATGGGAGATTTCAATGCCAAAGTAGGTAAAGAAGCAACAATAAACGTAACAGGTGAATTTTGACTAGGCGGCCGTAATGAACGTGGAAATCGACTAATACAATTTTGTCAGGAAGAAGACTACATTATAAGCGATACTTTTTACAAGTTACCACAAAGAAGACTGTGCACATGGAGATCGCCCCAAGACAATCGATATAATGTTATTCAGAACCAGATTGACTATATATTGATCAATACACGCTTCAAATCGTCGATAACAAATTTAAGACATATCCAGGCGCAGACGTGCCATCGGACCATAACTTGCTAATGGCAAAAATGAGAATAAGGCTTGCATCAAACATAAAACAAAAAATACTAAAACATTTAAGCTTAATCTGGAAAAGCTTGAGAATGTAAAAATAAAAGAGGAGCTTAAACGACATATAAACCATATACTCGCATCACGAAATAGCGAGAATAGACAAATGGAATAAAGCTGTAGAATATATAAAAACTACAACCAACCGGATACTGGGGACAAAAGTATAAATGGTAAAAGAAAAGTGGATGAATGACGAAATATTAAAGATGATGGACGAAAGACGAAAATACCGCAACAACATTATTGATGAATATAAAAAGATTAACAAAGAAATAAGATGGAAAATACGAGAAGCAAAAAATATGTGGACGAAAAAACAAAGTGAAGATATAAAGCGCTTAGAAACATTACATGATATTTTCAACCTTCACAAAAAACTGAAAGAATTTCGTAACACAAAAAAACGTAATAGCATAAATGTTTTAACAAAAAAATCGACGAAGCAGGAAAAAAGCACCTATGGACGGAATATTGAAAGAACTCTTCAAGGACGATTCGAGGGAACACAGTATACCAGCTAGGGGCGTTACAGATGAAATATTTTTGGAAACAACAAATTCAGAGATAACCGATGCAATAAAGACGTCAAAAGAGAAAAAAACGGTACGAAGTGACGAAATACCAGCGGACATAATAAAGCTAATTGGCGGCGAAGGTATGAATGTATTACTAGAAACTTTTAACTACATATACAAAACTAGAGAATAGCCCCTCTCATGGCTTAAATCGACCTTAATGACGATTCCGAAGAAAGCAAACGGAAATCTATGTCAAGACTACCGGCTCATTAGTTTAATGAGCCACACGGGGTGTATCAATTTTGAGTAAATTAGCGTCCTTAAATTTCGAAATATTGCAGTTTCAAGCATTTCTGAAATTTACCGTTATATGAAAAGCGACCGTAATTTTTGTCCGATTTCAATAATTTTCAAGATTTTGCTTTTATGTGGCAAGCACAATAACCATACCGAGTTTGGTAGAAATTGGTAGAACTTTTACCGAGATACTTATATGTGATCCTAAGTGGGCGGGTGCCACGCCTATTTCCCACAATTTTACCATAAACGTATTTCTTGGTAAAGAATTGTTGCAAGCATCAATTTTGTATAAATTAGCTTTAATATTTACTGATTTATCGAAGATTTTGTAATTCTCTAAACTACCGTTATATAGGATGTGGGCGTGGTTGTTGTCCGATTTTTAAATTACTAATTAATTAAAAATTTCGGCCATTTAGTATGCTGTACCAAGGCCAAAAACTGTGCCAAGTTTGGAAGAAATTAGTGCAGCGGTTACCAAGATATACACATGTAACCATAAGTGGGCGTAGACCCATTTTCCAAAAATTTATAATATTCTTATTTTTCGTCTGAAAATTATTATAAATATCAATTTTGAGTGAATTATCTTCAGTAGTTACTAAAATATCGAAGTTTTCGTATTTCTGAAAATTACCGTTATATGGGAAGTGGGCGTGGTTACAGTCCGACTTCGCCCATTTTCAATACCAATGGGTAAATGGAAACCTACATACCAAATTTCGTTGAGATATCTCAATATTTGCTCGAGTTATCGTGTACACGGACAGACGGACAGACGGACAGACAGACATGGCTTAATCGACTTCTCTATTCATTCTGAGCATTTATGTATACATTTGTCTATATCTATCTCGATTCGTTTTGGCTGTTACAAACAACCGTTATGTGAACAAAATTAATATAACTTTAGGTTTAAATGCGATTTTACTGCTTAAACTTAGTCTTTATTCAAGAATTTTCTAGAATACTTATCCTCCACGTGAGTGTCGATTCGCTGCCAGGTATGGAATAGGCCGAATGTAAGAACAAATGTAAGAACGAACCGAAGAGCGAGTGCGAGAATGACTTAATGTCAAAAACAAGTGTTTGTTAACGCTAATGAAATAAATGGAATGATTAAGTGTTGTACAGCGAACATTACAACACACAATTTAAAGTTATTACAATTCAAATGTAAAGTAGCAAAATTACGAAAATGATAATTTTAGAAATTAGTTATGTTGGTACGCCACATTACTCCCCTCTTAGAAGCCAGGAACGGTAGCAGCAAAAGCGGGCTTGAGTCTATCGATGGTGGTCTTGACATGCTTGCCTCCTATTTCAACTGTGTAGTACTTTGGTGTTCGATGCAAAACTTTAAAGGGTCCCTTGTACGGCGGTGAAAGCGATGGTCGAATGGAGTCATCACTAATAAATACTTGATCGCACGATGTCAGTGATGGATGGACGAAGACTTTGGGCGCTGAGTGCCATGCAGCGTCAACTGGTTTCAAATCTTGCATGACTCGTCGAAGTTCAGAAAGCATCTCATGTTCGCTATTTACTGGTTTGCTGTCCACCCAAAATTCTGAAGGTAGCCGAAGTGTAGTTCCATACACAAGCTCGGCGGCCATTAAGTCGTCCTTGAAAGCTGACCGTAATCCTAGCAAGATCAATGGCAGGTATGCCGTCGTGCTTGTGGCATAGAATTGCTGCCTCTAGAGTCCGGTGCCACCTCTCAACCATACCGTTTGCTTGAGGATGGTATGGCGTTGTCCGAAGGTGGTTAATCCTGAGGCGTTTCAGAAGTTCTTGAAAAAGCACTTTCGAATTGCCTACCCAAGTCAGACGTTATATTTATTGGGATACCAAAGCGGGAAATCCATACGTTTAGCAATGCCTTCGCTACCGTCGGTGCTGTGATGTCTGCCATGGGAATGGCATCTGGCCACCTGGTAAGCCTGTCGATTATCGTAAGGCTATATCGGCTGCCATCAGATAAGGGGAAAGGTCCAAGGATGTCAATATGAAGTTGAGAAAAGCGTTGAGTTGGCGTTTTAATACGCTGAAATGTCGCTCTGTTGTGACGAGTAACCTTTGACCGTTGACACTGTATGCAATTTCGTGCAAATTGTCTGCTGTCGCGTTGGATGGATGGCCATACGAAGCGCTCAGACATAAGGCGCGCAGTAGCTCTTGTGCCAGGATGCGCCAAATCGTGAATAGCATGTAAAACGTTGAATCTGAACTTCTTCGTGATGAATGGACGCACCTTGCTGGTTGAAGAATCACAGTATAAACTTCGGAAGCTAGAAGGAATAGCAAATTTCGTTAGTTTAAGTGAATGAGGCTTATCACCTGACAACAGCGACAGAAGTTCATTATCCGTCATTTGGTCTTCAGCCAGCTGAACATAGTCCACGGGCGCATGATCAATCGAATTAATGCGTGACATCAAATCAGCAGTGGCGTTCTTTTCGCCCTCAACGTGACGAATATCCGTCGTTATTTGAGAAATGAAATCAAGTTACCGCACTTGACGGTCAGATGCCTTGTCAAGGTGCTGCTGGAATGCGTACACCAACGGATTATGGTCGGTGTAAACGTGGCATTCTCTGCCTTCGACCATGTATCGAAAATGACGAAAGGACATGTACAAAGCTGTCAGCTCTCGGTAGTACGTGCTGTATCGCATCTCGGCCTTCGTAAACTTTCTAGAAAAGAAGCCGAGCAGTTGGATGTTGCCGGCCACCACCTGGTTCAGCACGGCACCTGCGGCAAAATTTTATGCGTCGACCCATAGTGATAATTCCGCGTTGGGTACGGGGTGCGCAAGCATTACACAATTCGCCAGTTGCTCTTTGCAAGTTTCAAAATTGCGTGACGTCTCGTCGGACCACGCGAGAGGTGTAGAATCGTTACGCTTGTTAGCGCCTATCATGTCGAAGAGGGGCCCTTGAGTTTCCATTGCATGCGGCAGGAACGCTTCAACTCTTTTGCCACTGTTGGTCGTTTGAAGTTAAGAAGAGCCTCTACGTGGCTTACCAGAGGTCGGATGCCCTCCTTGGTAATGGAGTGCCCCAAAAACTCAAGGTTCGTAACGCCAAGATCCGATTTCCCTGCGTTAATTGTGAGATTATGCTCTCGCTATCTTTTAAACACCTGTTGAAGATGGTTACGATGATTCCTCAACTGATTTTGAAGCCACGCATACGTCATCGAGGTATGTAAAAACAAAGTCAAGGCCACGAAACACTTCATTTATTATGCGTTGAAATGTTTGGGCTGCATTTCTTTTCCGAAAGTCATTCTCGTGAATTCATATAGGCCGAAGGGCGTGGTTATCGCCGTTTTGCAGACGTCGTCCGGGTGTACAGGAACCTGATGGAACGCCTTCTGTAAATCGAGTTTCGTAAAAATTGTATTACCTGCCAAAACATTTGCAAAATCCTGCAGAAACGGGAGCGGGTAACGGTCGGGAACTGTCTGTGAGTTTAGGGATCGATCATCCCCGCAGGGTCTCCAGGATCCGTCAGCTTTGCACCATGTGCAGCGGACTTGCCCAACTACTGCTCGACGGTCGACAGCGCGCGCAGCTGCTAATTTTTCCGGCGAGAGTCGTCGAGGACGAGAAAAGACCGGCTGACCTTGCGTTATGATTCGATGAACTACGGTGGAATTTGTAGACGTACCCATTGATCGTGGTCTAGTGATATCCACAAACTCTTGAAGAATATCCGCGAAATTTGATTGCGCGTTGATAGATTTATACTCATTGCAAGCGTTCTGTGAATGGCGCAAACTCATTTTAATTCGGTCTGGCTATCCCGTAAGCATCTTTGCTTGAGGTCGACTAAAATTCCAAAATTACTCAAAAAATCTGTGCCGATGATGGCATAGGAAACGTCGGCAATCAAAAAATTCCAAACGAATTCGCGGCGTAATTCTAAATTTAATTTTAAAAGGACTTCACCATATACCTTAATAGGTGAACCGTTCGCGGCAAACAATTTCAACCCGGTGTAGTAGACTCCAGCTGCCTTCGTGTTTGACGGTACTACTGACACATCAGCGCCAGTATCAATAAGAAAATTAATATTCGACGATGAGTCAAAGATACGAAGCCGGTAGTTGTTGGCGACCTCAGGTTGTTTGCCGGAACCTGAAATCGCTGCAGCTGAGCAGCCTTATTGAGATGATGGCTTTTGGGCATGGCTCACGACACTCCGTTGCTTTTTCGGCAAATGTTCGGTGGTACCAACAAAAATTTTCCGAAGAAGCGTGTCTGTCGTTGCGTCGTACTTTCTTTGTTCTTGAAGGTGACCTTGAACGAAGGTGGCGATCCTTCAAGCTTAAATGCTTTTGCACACTGCGAGTTAGCTCGGCGATCTCACTTTTGAGGTTTGAAATGTCGCTATGTGTAGACACAACGTCCACATGACCGTTTTGCCAACCAATGGACTCCACGATGGAATCAGCAATTTAGGCTTTTTCGTCGAGAGGCACTTTTGCTGCAATTACAGCTGCTTGTACATAGGGTGGGAGACGCGTTACCCACAAGTCATGCAACAAGCTGTCGTTGAGTGTGGTACCAGCAACACGCTTCATCTCACTAAAAAGCTCGGTTGGTTTGCGGTCACCGAGTGGCATATCTTTGAGCACCTTTTGCAAGCGCCGTTGCTGACTATCTGTGAAATGATCAGTAACCTTCTGCTTTATGTACTTGAATTTGTCGATTCGAGGTGCTGCCTCGATGATTGGCCTAAGCTCAACGAGTTTATTTGGCGGGAGGCTCGCCAATACGATGTGGAATTTTCTTGTGTCGGAATATACATGCGAGGCCTGAATCCAGAAATCCAAGGCATAGAAGTAGGCCCCGATGTTCTCCTCACTCATTTGCGGCAGCGGAGTTCGTGGTACTGTTCGCTGTTGCCAATTGCCATGCTGTCGTTCAAAGGCATGGTGCGTGAGAAGGTCGAATGAGAGGGCTTCTGTAAATTTGCGATTGTACAGGGTCTTGCAAACGAATTATCACGTATACTAAAAAAACGTTTTTACAAGCGGGTGAGAGGGTTCCTGCAACGTGCAGGCTCTTGCACTCTGTTCCGCCAAAGGTGTGTGATAGCAGGATCCAGAAAGTGTGGCTATCCAAGCGCCACGAAAAGTTTGGTTCTTTGGCTCATTTTACTGTGCGCCGGTGCAGGTACTTGGAAATGACGAGCGGCTTCTCTAAACGTGCTGGTTCATCCAAACGTGCGGGTTTATCAAAACGTGCGGGTTATCAAAACGTGCGGGTTATAAAAACGTGCGGGTTATCAAAACGTGCGGGTTATGAAAACGTGCGGGGTCACCAATTTAGGTTTAAACGCGATTTTATTGCTTAAACTTAGT
>NW_023459082.1:0-2663 GCF_013731165.1 Rhagoletis pomonella | reverse complement strand
TTATAATTTTTATACAAAGTTTAAAATCTGAATTTATATGGTGTTTGTTGTATAGCCAGCTAGGCTTTTATAAAAAAATAATAAACATTAAATAAACAAAAGACAAATAGCCAAAACTGGTCAAAATATCGCACTCCTATTATTTTGTGGACAACTGTATATCTCGATTCCTAGACGTGACCCAGCGAAACGCCGGGACACGTATAACTTGTTTTTGACCGATATAACATTTCCCGTTGGTTTCATCCCATCCCGATTTTGACTGTCGCATAGTGTTATTAACGGAACAAAGCATACGTTTCATATGTGTTTGGTTATGTAATAAGTACTTGTGTGCACACAATATTTGTTGTTTTTCCATTCTCTGCATAGATATCAAGGATATCTGGTTTGCCAATACAGGAACACGCAACATCTGAGAAGCAATCCGCATCTAAATCTAAACCATATTTTTCCAAAGTTCGACCTGGAGCATTATTGATTTTGATTCCGAATGCTAATCAAATTTGGAATTGCAATCTTTAAATTGAAATGGTGTATCGGTCGGAATCGTGGGAATGCTTCACCTTTGAAAAGCCACGTTAAAATCTTTACTTACACTACTTACTTCATCAATTTCTTAAATATTAGTCGCGTGCCGTTGCAAAGTTTTGACTGATAAATATTCTGTAACATGATAATTGTCACACCTATTTTCAATTTCGGTATGTGGGGTCTCCCTGGAAGATCAATCGAGTTCAAAAATTTCGTTGGATGGTCTTTTTCCACAACGGTGTTTATCGACGTATATGCTATTTCCTCACGTTGAATGCTGGATTGAATAACATTAGTGGTATTCAACATAGTGAGCAAGTGGCCTGGCAGTCTGGTAAATGAGCAGATCAGCTCAAGCAACGACTGTTGTCAATATAACTATTATTTAGTTGATAGATCTCCTTATTCTTCGCTGCAAGAATATCCCGTTCACTGAGCCAATCGTGATTCCTATAATTAATTTTCTTAATAAAGAAACATTCTTTCAATCAGTTCTCCTTTCGATGTTTCTAAGTTACAAAAATTATCAGGCCATAAAATTCGTCTTAATCTCTCATTGACTGGCAGCTTTCCGTTCCCAATGTCCAGTTATTGTCGCGCGAATACTTCAGCTGCAGTGTATGTATGTTCGTCTTGTCGCACTGTTGCCTATTTCAGGCAAGCATTTATCTCTCGTGTTAATCGAGAAACTACAGACAATGTTTTCGTAAAATCTCCTGCGAGCAATATCCCGAATGGTTGAACGTTTCCACGCAAATCCCGCAACAATGGATCAAAGTACGACACTTACGACACCGTTGTGAACCCCTCTTATATTTATTTAAACTGTTCGGATTTTGGATAAGTGTAAAGATTTAAAAAAATTCCCTAGTAAAGCTTTATCAAACAATTTTCGTTTGGAACCAGTTATGTAATATTTCATTTAATTTCAATATTTTCAGTCTTTACTTTTAGATAGGTGATAATCCTATAAAAAATATTTCCAAATGAAAATTTTTCAAATACCTTTCGTTTGGCACCCATATTGTAACTCAAACATATTTTCGATTGTAAGTCTTCTTAAAACTCTTTAGTTTGATACCCACATTGCAATATTTCATTTATTTAATCAAACCAAGACGGTCAACCTTAATGCTTAATAATGTATGTACATATGTACGCACACATGTACACATGTATTTATTAGAAACTGTCATAAATTTTTCCCGCCAAATTAACTATCTTTTAACTTCCCCTCCAAACAGTTTTACTGCTTTGAGGTTGAACTCAATTCTATTGAAAGAGCGCGGGTACTTATTTTCCCGTATTCAACCAGGAACGGCCGTCAGCCACCACACATCGTCCGTACCCGATTTACATTTGTACATATCGATAAATAAATAATAATAAATCAAACATATTTGACAAAGGA
The DNA here is from genome assembly GCF_013731165.1 of Rhagoletis pomonella. NCBI lineage: Eukaryota > Metazoa > Arthropoda > Insecta > Diptera > Tephritidae > Rhagoletis > Rhagoletis pomonella. The sequence continues at coordinate 718 of NW_023459082.1, read as the reverse complement.
CTAACTTTTCGTTGGTTTATTTATTGTATCGCTTTATATTGAAAATACATTGGTGCAACGTACTAAGCTTTCGAGTTCAAATTTTCAAAAAGGTGGTAGCTCTCCACAAAAATATTTCCATCTTAAACCTCCTTAATTTAATACCTGTATTTTAATAAGTCATTTATTTTATCAATTATGCAAACTGAGTTAAATTTTCAAACAGGTGGTAACCCATCTCAAATATATTTTCGGTCATAAACCTTAATCAGAATCTAAAGCTTGTTACCGACATTGCAATATTTAATTTATTTTATCAATTTAACTGACTTAAAATTTTCAAATAGGTTTCAGACCTCTTCAAAAATATTTCCTACAATCATCTTTCTATTGTCATCTTTCTAGTGTCATTTATTTTATCAATTAAATTGAGTTAGACTTTCAACCAGGTGGTAACCCTCCTCAAAAATATTTTCTGTTGTAAGCCTTCTTAAAACTCTTTAGTTTCGACACCCACATGGCAATACATCATTTATTTCATCAATTTAATTGATTTAAAATTTTCAAATAGGTGGCAACCCTCCTAAACAATATTTCTAACAGTTATCTTTCTGGAGAGTTTCAATTTGACGGAGTAAGTGAATCAGAAGTCTTGAAATCTGTGATGAGTATCAAGTCTAATGCCATTGGAGAGGATGGGATATCTTTGAAGTTTGTGAAACTTGTGCTGTCTTTTTTT